>NW_026623659.1:134224-153898 GCF_030028575.1 Malurus melanocephalus | reverse complement strand
GGGAAAGGGAAAGGGAAAGGGAAAGGGAAAGGGAAAGGGAAAGGGAAAGGGAAAGGGAAAGGGAAAGGGAAAGGGAAAGGGAAAGGGAAAGGGAAGTTCTCCCTCAAACATGTGTTGTACCATGTCCAGCACAGTGATTGCAGTTGGTTGATTGGAACACCAATCACTCATCAATTAACAAACCTCTTCTCCCTCCTCCCCAAGCCAGATTCCATCCACCTTTAAAAATTCCTGACAACATGATGGTCCATTTAGAAACACCCTGGCTTGTTTATTACACATGACATGCCAGGTGAAGTGTCTGTTTTAATTGTCAGTCCTGTGCTTTGCGTGTTTCACTTGCTGTTTTTTCCAAATATAACCTATTTTTGAAATGCAGGATGTTGTGGGGCCTTGAAAAAAAGGTGTTACCCAGCAAAAAAACCTCATTAAACTGTCAACTGCTGTGTTTCGCATTTCCTTCCCCAGCTTTTCTAATTACCAAGGTATTTGGTTATAAAAATCTGAGCTAGTGAACTGAGCTAGGAATTGATAAGAAAAAATAAATAATGCTGAATGACTGCATTCAACTTAAACCCAAACTATGTTGGAGAAAAAAACCCCAAACATTTGTTTAGATGTTCACTTGTGTTTAGCTTGGCCGTAATTGATTCCAGTGTCCTTTGGACTGGCCAGCAAATGGAAGGAGTGAAAGAATCTTTATTCTGAGGTTTCTGCTCTGTAACCTTCAAAGGTTAAGCTCAAAAGCAGAAAGCTGCATTTTTTAACAGATTTGCAGAATACAGCTCTGTCCACTCTGAAAAGAACTTGCCTATGTAGCATCTCCTGCTACTGCTCTGTCTCCTGACAACTCTTCAAGCTCACTTTGCTCTGCCTTCCTTCCTGTTAAATACCCTTGGTAGGACACACAGCTATTTAAGGTCTGAGTTTTAACTGTGAACTACATCCTAAGAGAAGATGAAAGATACCATTGGCATCATGGAAATGAGAAAAGTGAGGCTTGTGGGTTCATTCTAGGACATGCACAAAGTCTGCTCCCAGGGTCTCTTGGTCCCCTCACACCGTGCTGCTATTTTCATGCTCTTATTTTTCAGGAATGGCAGCTCTTCTGAGCCATCAGAGGGATGTGACATCAGGGTATGTTGGGAGGACCAAAAACCTCACAACTTTCATTTGTCACATCCTTATRACAGTAAATACAAGCCCCAGCTCCAGTGAATGCTCCGGGTGGGCCCTCATGAGCTTTAGGGACGTGCATGGGATCCCCCAGGGTTATGAGTGTGTTTGCTCACAGACAGAGCCCTACCTGCCTCCTCCTCCTCGCCTGCAGCTGCAGTTTCCACCAGGTCCCTCTCTCTGTGTTCTGGGCTGACCTGTGCWGCTTCATTCCTGCAGTTTTTGAGGTCTGTGGCAGGTGCTTTCCTGTGTCTGGTCCACCACGTGAGGCTGTCGAGCTGCAAAGGGGAACAGAGAGAAACAGCTCAGTCCTGTCAGCCCCAAAGTGGCCACCCAGTCATCTCCCTCCTTGGGGGCACAGGTCCCAGATGATGCTGAATCCTGTTTGGGACAATTTTCCACTTTTCCTCCTCTCCTTCCTTTCCACTTCCTTCTCCTTACCTTGGGTAAGAAGGTTGACACCATCCAGATGGAGCTGAAAAACTTGGGAATAGTGTGAAATAATCTTGTTTCTTTCCTTCCATTTATTTAAAACAACCCATTCCATCCCTATCTCTGTGAGATTTGAGGAGACATTGGAGAAGCATTATCCTGTTTTCCAGGCTCACAATTGACCTGTGATAATGATGGTCTGCATCCAGAATGGCAGCCCTCCAAGAGGGAAGGGTAATAAAGTCAAATAAATAAAAATAAATCAAAAAAGAAGCCAAGATGCCCTCTCTGGTTACAGTCAGGCACAGACAGCTGTGGCACCCTCAGGAGATTTTTTTTTTTTTAAATTCCATATTTCTCTGATGGGCCAAGAGAAGGCATTGCCTCTCTCTGCAGTCTTTCAGTGAAATCCACAAAGGACGATCTGTCTCCTTTACAAATGCCCAARTTCTGAAACTCTTACCCCAGAGCAAGCCTGAAAATCCACCCCTGGAATGCAGAGAGTGCACGGGAGACATCAAGACATCAATTTTACAAACCTCAGTGGCCTCTGGCAGCCTGGGGGGGTCACACACCCCAGGCACTCGGGAATTTGGGGTTAATCCAGACCTTGGCGTGCCCAGGATCTCRATGGCTCTTCCCAAACCTGGCCCAAACCTTGCCCAGGCTCATCCATCCCTCCCAAAAGCAGCTGCCCTCCCTTGCAGCCCACACTGCCCAGCACAGGGAACAACAGGGCAGGCAAAGTCACACGTSAGCCCCAGGAGCAGCTGCCTCCCTGCTCTGCCCACATGGAAATGAAAATCTCCAGCGGGTCACACTTACAAAATAACGTGAGTTTAATTTTCAATTTTGCACACACAGATCCAGGCAGAAGCTTCCGGCTGACACAAAATGTTGCATAATTTCCAGAAGATTTATAGCTTTATTTAAATCATTTTCAACCAAGATGAGCATTGGGCAGGGCTAATCTTTCTTGTCATGAAGTGCTAAATTGCTTTGATTTGATGATCCTCATCTTTCTCAGGGATTCTTTTTTTTTTTTTTAATCACTTAGGAAATGTCACTGGAACAYAGTAAAGTTTCAGGGTACTAAAGGATTTCCAAAACTTTTTTTCCTTTTCTCTCCCCTCCTCGTGTGTCACTGAATCACAGTCTCTTTGCAGCAAAATGTGCAAGGGCTGGGGTGTAGCTGGGGCTGTGGAAATGCCAATCCATCAGTCTGGGTGAGCCCTCRGTGCTTTGTGTGCTGCTCCCCTCCCTTTTCACCCTCACAGTCTCCTTGGGCAAGGCAGTTTGCAAGAACTCAGCAAAGTTTTCCTTTTGTTGTTTGTAAACTAGAATAAATCCTTCTGTTCCAAAATGCCATCTGGCACCTGACAGTTGTGTTTCAGCTTCGCAGTCTCAAATTTAATTGTAAGCTCTTTTGCGGGGTTTTCAAGGACGGCRTGACACAATATGGACTACCTACAATGAAGACATATGAACTCGGGAGCATACCAAACAAATTCCTTGCATACTTGTTTTCCAGCACAGCATCAATCACCACAGGGATGGGAGAGTGTCCAAAACAGCAGGAGAAAATGCTACAGCTTGCACTTCTCAGATTGTAATTCATTTAAAGCCAGGAACATTAGCTGTACCACTCGAACATCAGATACAAATCTCTCTTCTCCTTTTGCCCATTTACTATCTCAAAAGAATTGAGATTCAATATTTAAAGTTGTCCAGAGTAGATCCTCAGCTGGTGTAAAGCGACATAACTGTGCTCAGCAGCTGTTCCTGCTCTTTGAAGGCAGTGGGGCTGTGCTGATTTACATCTGCTGGGGTATGATCTATCGCTGTATTTCCTCGGCTTTGTCTTTGCCAGCTTGTTTTTCTACTCCTTTTGTTTGACAAAACAAATGACACAATTCCTAGCTCTTGTACCGTGTCTTCCATCATTCCATCTCCAAGCACTGCAGCTAAGGAMGAGCACAACCAGCCCYGTGTGAGTYTTAGGGGGGAWATATCCGAGGCTCAGGAAGGGAATKGATTCACCAGGAAGCACCAGAGCTTCAGAGATCCTCATGGATCCTCATGGACTCTGTCATGGGTCACACAGGCTCCTCACCACAGATTTGCCCACCTGCATGACAAGAAAATGGCCAAATACAAAGGCCAGGTGCCAATTTCTACCCACCCTGATTTCCACTCCTGCCCTTCCTTTCCCAAAGCCACCTCAGCACAGTCCCAGACTGGCTGGAGATGAGACAAACCATAAGAAACCACATCACCAGGAGTGATGGTCCAAACCTGCACCTCTGCTCATGTCCAGGGCCAATCTGGGGTGAGTCTGGCCCAGGAAAATGAAAAATGCTGCTCTCAGTGCTGCCCACTCCGATTCGTGCCAGAAGGGCAGAACCCCAGCACTGTTGTCTCCTCCCTCAGTTAAACCCCACACCTTCCTTTGGCTGTTCTCTGAGGAACAAGGGAAGACTTTTCCTGTTGAAATTGGGGATAAATAGTAGAAACTGAATGGAATCACTAAAAGACTAAAAGAGATGGGGACAGACTCTCCCATTCCTACTGAGCTGTGGGAAAATTTGCCTGGCAGTCCATCCCATTTTCCTTGGGAAGATCCTGAGGGGCGGGGGCACATGGGATGGTCATCACAAATATCAGGTGATTGATCTGGGTCTCTGTGTCCAGCCTTTCACTGCCACAGGCTGCATCATTAATTCTCATTCATTTTCTACAAMAGAATCTCATATACAGGGGTCAGGCACTGAGCTCAGCACTCTGTGGGGTCCATGGCATACCAAAAGGTTACCCTGAACATCCCTATTGAGAAAATTTCCCCAAAAAAWGTCCAGCTGACATTAGTTCCTGGCTAGTGCTGTCCTTTAGGAGGGGCAGCCMCACCTCTGGTCCTTTGATCCTTTGGGATCACTGCACACAGCTGCTTCAGACAAAATCCTGCTCTCCCTGACCATACCACTGTCTCTTTGAAGAATATGTCAAATATGACCATTTACATCCAGCACCTATAAAGCCACACATTTCAGTAGAAATAGCACTGAAAATCTCCTCTGGGGACTCTCCTATGATCATAACCTCTCTCTCCCTAATTCTATTACAGCAGGCTCCATCCTGAACTCCCCCTCTTAGAAGATTTAAATGTTTTTGTACCTCTGAGGTCAAACTAGAAAGCCTTGAGGTGCTGGGGCAAGTTTCTCCATCTCCTGAACTGCTGGTTTGATGCTCACTGCTCACCAGCRCTGCCTTAATGCATCTTATCTYGCTGTTGCTGTGGGCAGGGAGCAGYGCACATGTTTAGCTATCACAGGTCAGATGATGAGTGGGAACTCATTAAACCACAGTAATTAATTGCTGGCAACCATCTGGCCACCCCTGAGCAGCCGTGAACAACGTAAGCAGCAGAACTAATGGTGCCTCCTTGCCAGTATTTCTCTCTCCCATGTGGATCCTCTGATAGCTAATAAAAGCTGAGAGTTTATCTCCAAGCAGACACAAAGACAGCCTCTCTCCCCCCTCCTCTCCCCTATCTGAGCACCTGCTTTCATGTAATCTTTAGGAGCAGAGTGTCTCTGACACCTATAACATTCCATCAAACATTGATGGAGCTGGTTAATGCTTTACAAGTTATGAGGAAGCAACAGATTGATGCCATCATAGCATTTTCTCTCTCATGCAGCTAGACAGGAAAAAATAGGTCTTTTTAATCTATCCAGTAACCTTTGCTGAGAGGAGGTGGCAGTTTTGTTATATTGGCAGCTGCTTTAAAACTTGGGACTGGGAAGAGTTGCTTTAAGGTTTTATAATATAAAACCTCCCAACTCTGCACCATTTTAAYGTGCTAAGTAAAAGAAAGTTGTGCTTCCCTCAAAGTTATTAAATTTAATTGAGATCACATTGGGACAAAATGTTATTTTCCTAAATGCCCATGTTGCAAAAGATATTAATCTTGTTTGCCTGCAAGATTGATGCTGGCTCTGCTGAGACAGGCTAGATGCTACAATTAGATATATTTAATTCCTCCTCAGCAGTGCTCTGTAATGTGATTTCATCTCCTTCCCCTTCTTCTTTCCTTTCTATTCCAGTTCTGATGGGCTGTGGTGTCTGCCCAGCTCTGGGCACAGCATGGGAACTCACACTCAATTGGAAGCACTCAGTGCTCACAGCATTAACACTCTGTGACCTGGGGAATAGAGCTGAGGAGCAAGGGCTGCTCACAGCACAGGCATTAAACACCATTTCTCTGCCACTGGAGGASCAGAAAAGGGCAGATCGCAGAGATTTTTGGTACCCAAAGGGGAGCTCTGGGAAAAGGTGTCACTGCAAGCCACTCACCTTTTCTTCAGGGATTGGGGGGGTGCAGAGGCTGATGAGGACGATGACAATGGCAGTGAGGGCACAGAGGATGAGGGCAAAGTAGAGRTAGTGCAAATCCTTTAGCACAGCGGGTCTGCTGTCCTGCTCCCCGCACGACGGGGCGCTGTAAACGAACTCCATGATCATCCGAACCACACCAACRGCAAGGCCAGCCATCAGACCCCAGAAAGCACCCTGAGAAAGGCAAGCACAAAGAAAAGGTCACTGCAAATTACCTCTGCTTGGAGTTTTCCCTCTCCTCTCTCTCTCCTCTCCTTCTTCTTTCCCAAGACTTTTTATGCCTGATGGAAATCCACACTGATGAGCAACAAAGCGGAATTTTTTCAGCTATAAATCCTCATCTTCTCTCTCTGCCCTTGAGCATGGAGGGGATAGAGCATAAGCAATGCAAGAATCTCCTCCTAAMAACGCTCCTTCAACTTTGACACATCATCCCTAAATTGCAGAACAACTTCCCTTTYRTGCTTTCRAATGGGATTGCCAGGAAATAYCACTCGCAGTGAATTCTTAGAAGCRAACCCACACCCACTAGAAACTGGGCTAAGATCCACCAATGCATGGCAGGGAAAGGCTGAATAATTGTCATGCTTTAGCTGGACTGGCTCCAAGTTTAAAGAGTCTCAAAGGCTAACCACTGAGAGGAGAGATATTTATTTATTTTATCAAATTAAACATGGATACCAATCGGTTGTTGACATTTCACTCACAGGCTCAGTAATCCTCTTGCAGAAGATTGCCAGGATGAAGAGGGCTGTGATTGGTGGGGCCAGATAGCTGGTTACGGACTGGATGTAGTCAAAGAGCTTTCCACTGTTGGATGATTGAATGATTGGGATCCAGAGAATACTGATGACCACGAGGATGAGGATGAAGACTCTGAAAGAGGAGGATAAAATTGTGTTAATTCTATAGGTKGTGGAGTCCACCTGGAAATGAAGATTTGCAGTAAAACACACTCCCAGTTGCTCTCAGAACTTCCTAAGAAAAAGTCCACAGCTCACTCTGAAGAACCTTTCCTTGTGTACCCACGAAAAGAGAAATTTGCTCTCCCACCGTGAGCTTGGTGTGTCCTAGAGTGTGACATGGTCTGCAGCGACCTTGCTCCTGGATGAGACAGAAAGAAGGAGCTGGGAGCTTGTGGAAGAAATTTCTCTGCCACCTTTCCAAGCAGTCAAGGTGCTCAGTCTGCTGCCTTTGCCAAATCTCCAACCTGGTTTGCTAATTATGAAAATTGTGTTTGGGGTCTCAGGTGGATATTGTAGCCTCCCCTCACTTTTGCATTCTGTGTCACAGAGGTTTATCCCTACTGCTGAACAAGATCAGCAACTCTGAAGTATGAGCTTTCCTGCAGCCTTTAGCCACCCCTCAGCAAAGTTTAGAACTTAATGCTCATGACTGGAGTGCAAAAAAACCATAAACAGACWGAATGCAGCTTAAATCCCCCTCTCTGGAGGAGAACTTTATATGAAAATGATACAATAAAGCACCAAAGGACACTACAACTTATCACAGAGAGCTGGGAGGCTCTGCTCTGCACTTTTCCCTGAAAAAAAAAAAAAAAGAAAAAAAGAAAAAAAAAAGTAACTGCAACATATCGCTCCTGTCTGATGCAAAAATAACATGTTTTTAAAGACCTCTGGTGGCAATGCCTCCAGAGCACTTTTGGCTTTCCTAAAAGTTATATTTAAAGCAGTATTTATAATTAGTTTAGCGAAAAGAGAGGCAATTATCTGCTTAGCTCAGTGGAACACTCAGAGTTTCTCTTTGACCAGATCTACCCAAGAAGAAGCTGGAAAACGCAATGCTTTTCCCCAAGCTGTGCTCCTGCTCTAAATTACAGGCACCAGATTTTTCCCAGYGAGTCCAGCCTGGAGGATGTAAATGCTGCACTCAAACAGATGATGAGAGGAACGAGACATAAATAAATGTAAGGACCTGCCCACGATCATCAGCTCCTGCTCTGAGGCCTGCCTGCGGACCCGCTGCCAGATGTCGATAACGAAGAGGGTGCTGCTGCTGTTGAAAATGGAGGTGAGGGAACTCATCAGGGCTGCCATCATCACTGCAATCATCAAACCMCGGAGCCCTGCAGGAGCAAAACACAGAAGGAGAATCAGGGCTGGACCTTGAGCCTCTGAGCAGTGTTTTTTTCCATCCTGCTGTCTGGTATCTGCAGTGAGATTTCCACATCCTCAGGATGGGTAAGGGGAGCCTGGCTCAAACCCATCTCCACGAGTGTGTTTCTCACCATCAGGCATGAGTTCAACCACCAGTTTGGGGTAGGCAATGTTGGAACAACCCACAGCAGCTCCACAGACCCTTTTGCAGATCTCTGGGTCCACGCAGCCCACTTCATCTGCAGAACACAGAAATAAAGAAATCAGTGAGAATCTCACTGAGCCGTAACTTCTTTAAATCAAGGGAACAAATCCTGATGCCTTGTGCAGTTTTGTATAAACTCAGAGGCTGGAATACAGCTACAATGAGTGGAGCTGAATAATATTTACATCATGTAACAGAGGGGAAACTTTGAGATGACATTTTGAAATTCTGTTCAGGGTACAGCTAAAACTCTCCTGGATGTTGCATAACTGTAATCCTTGATGATTTGTCGCTTTTGGGAACTGGACTGTTTCCATGAACCTGTCAGCTGGGTTCCCAGGGATTCTGGAGGCTGACTTACTCCTATTTAGGAAATCTGGGAGATAGGCTCTTTCCTCTCTGGGAGTGATYCTTCTTACCAAGGTATTCTTCCTGGGAAGGGGAAGGCTCTGGGGAAAGSAGCAATGAGAGCTCCTTGGGCTCCAAGGGAGGCTTGTTTGGCTTAATCCACCAGGACCTGAATGAATCTGTGTCGCAGATTGCTAAAACTCTCCAAAATACCTAAAGGGTACAATCTACAGGACCTGAAGCACAACCTCAGTGCTCCATCTATTTAATTTCACTCACTCCAGACAGACAGACAGACAAATGCAATGTCCACAGCATGGAGCTACATCCTCCCAATGGCAAAATGTGCCCCTTATGGCTGTTCCTGGTGACTTCTGCAGCTGTGGGAGAAGTGGAGATGGAGTGAGGGCACAGAAACACCAGGGTGCATCAGGAATCTCTATGAATTGCAGGACAGCAGTTTCTAAGATGTCAGAGGGCTGGCAGATCTGTGGAGGATTGTGGTAAAGGCATGGAGCCCGTGTCAAGGAACAGGGGAAGGCTTACCTGGGTAAAGAGCCCTGCTGATCATTCCTGGCATGACAATGAAAAACATAGGGAAGATTTTCAGGTATCCTCCCAGCACTGATCCACCTTTGGCATGGGAGAGGTTCTTGGCAGAGAGAGACCTCTGGACTATCACCTGCAATCAGTGCAGAAAGGAAGCAGAGAGTAAAACAGAAGCACAACAGAGAGAGAAGGGTCCATCCTCTCTCTGTCTGTCCTTCTCATGGGTGACTTTGATCCTGCAGGATCCCAGAGTGTTTTGCATTCCAAGGGCAGCTTTCCCACCTCGCTGACTGCAGCCTGCTGCCACCACTCAGAGCTCAGTCCACAGCCTGGAAATTTCCTTTACAGGAATAATTTCACCCTTGACTGAAACAAAGCCACCTTGAGGGCTGGAGACAGCAGCTGTATGGCAGCAAGAGACACAGAATGAAGCAGACTGTGGGTGTTTTGGTAAAAGCTCAGTGGTGGGGTTTCATAATTATCCCATCTGAAAGTACAGAAGCACCGTGTCTTGAGAAACACACGCAGCTTCCCTTGTTTGTAGCTTGAAAATGAATAAGGGACATCTGGGAATATGAATGGAGRAATATTGTCTGGAGGTCTACACAAGGTCACAGCAGAGCCAGCTCCAGATTCCTCTTATACATTTTTATATCCTTGTCATGCTAACTTCATGAAGGCTCCCAGTACCCAGCAGCCCACAGTGGGAGAAGGATGGATGAAAATAACCTGTTCTCACTGCACTAAGAAGTTCATAAAATTAGCAGCTAGCTGAGAAGGTGGAAGGAGTGAGACATTCTGGTCTAGACCAGTAAAAAAGGTAGCAACTCCTGCACRCTGAGGCACAGKGATTTCTCAGCTCACAGATCCACARACTGAGGAGTGGACTGAAAATCASAGTGTGGTGGTTTGTCTGCTGAGGGAAAGGCTTTATTTACCTGGTCAGTGCACCAGCACCAAAGAGCCAACACAGAGAGACCRAATATGAGGCCAGGCCAGGGAATGTCTCCCGTGATGGGATCCCTGAACAAATGGAAGGCATCAGCACGTGGGAGGTGACAGGTTGTGTTTGGGACCATGACCTTTGGTATTGCTGTGCTGTATTTCTCCTGAAGTCCTTCATACCAGCCAACTTTTTCAAACCCTGTAAAGAAAATGCCAGTGATTTAAGGGCTGGTGCATCCTGCAAAGTTATTATCTTATCTGAGTATCGTGATTACTTTTCTTTTATCTTCCTCTTATCTCCTTTACTTTTCATTCCACCCTTGCTTTTTGTTGTCAAGGTTTCTACAGAAGTCAGCTGGATCCTGCCCAGAGTCCTTGTGGTTTAAACAACACATTCTGGAAGAAGATCAATGCAGGAAAATCTCCATGATCCTRATCCCTGCAATGTCATCAGCATCTGGTCTTTACTTATACACCCTGCAAGAGCTAGAACAGGAAGGTAAARCATGAAAAAAAATATACGTGGTTTAGATATTTCTGTTTGCCAAGAAAGCTTAATGCAACGATGATGCCTATTTCCTTGTTGCTCTTTATTTTTTTATAATGCTCTTCATAATTTTTATAACATCAGTTACGCCCACATGAATCCACAGTAACTCCAAAAGTCAACAGTGGAAGTCAGCAGGATTACTCTGAATTGACATGAGCTTGATGAGAGCTGAATTTGGCTCTGAGAATGCAATGTTCCAAAGCTCTTTGGCAACTCCAGTGAGGAGAAGTTATGGAGAGCCTCACCTCCACACAGTGCAGAGGATGAAGCAAGTCTGATGGCTTGGAGAATGAAAAGTTGTGCTGGCACCACTTCTGTGAGTGGTTAAAACTCATTTCTGACCACACACGAGAGGCTGAGGCACCCTGCTAAGGTCCTGTGGCCTTGGGAACAATAAAATACTGTGTGAGTCCACTGCAGGTTCCCCTTACCTATGAACATGAGGACCAAAGCTCCCAGCACCATGATGACAGTCTGCAGCGCGTCTGTGTAAATCACAGCAGTCAAACCCCCTGCCAGGAGAAGCAGAGACAGCAGTCAGAGTACCTAGAGTACCTAGAAAAACAGGTACCTCACTGGGAAAAAAAATTCTTAAGCCCCAGCCCTGTGATTTCAGGACAGAGCCACTGGGAGAAGCTGGCACTGAGCCGGTCCCCTGGAGCCCACAGCTGCCACAARCCCTCCCATGGGGAGCAGTTGAAGGAATTTCTATGTTCATGAGAGGATTGGAGGCAGTTCAGCATCTTAAAGTCACTAATTTTGCAGAAAGAGAAAAAAAAAAATAGCAAATATGGGCAGTGGTAGCTCTCTGCACAGAGGGAGTCAAGAGTTTTGTGCAGTGTTAGAAARTCCTCTAAAAACAGTGATGTTCCCCCGTACCAATTTCCCTTAGGCCAGGAGTGGAGAGGGGATGAGTCAAAGGACCTGAATTCCCTCCATAGCAAATGGGAAACTTCTATCCTAGGCTCCAGTTTMTAATGTGTCCTTTAAAATCAGCTATTTACCAGCTATGGTGTAGACAGCAGTCACTGCGAGCAGGACCACAGTGGACAAGTAGAGGTTCCAGCCCAAAGAGATTTGGATGAACAAGGCTCCGGAAAAAATGTCTGTCTGGAATAAAAAAAAAAACAAGGACAGTCTGGCATGAGTAGTGCTTCGTGCAAGTGAAATTTAATAAAGCAGCCTGCAGCCCTCTGCAGCTGAGAGCATTGACAAGGGAGGACAGCACAAAGGTGAAGTGGAAGGGGAGGAGAAGAGCTGTTGGGGCTGTTGGCTCTGAACCTTGTTGTGCCGTAAGGAAAAACTTTCCTCCASGTCAGAGTTTTCAGGGTCTGGGAGAAYRGRAGGGTGGAAATGAAGGTGCTATGCMWAGGRWCTAAAAAGTCATCAAAATAAAGTCCATCTTCGTGTCATAGAATCCTGGCTGGCACAGAGAAGGAAACTGTCACTCCTTTTGCTGACTGAAGACATCCCTGGCTAGCAGAACCCATGTATCCACAGGCAAACACAAGGAAAGAAGGGGAGATAGCACAGAGCAGATTCTTCTTGGTGGCCTCATGGCCCAGAAGGCACTCCCTCTTGACAGACCCCTACAGAGTCACTGATATCTTGTACCCTGATTTATTTATCTGAAAAGGTCAACAGGTTGCTTTTCCGTTTGTGCAGTTCAGCATATTAGAATGACTCAGAAAAACAGGTTATACCTGCTGAGGACCTCACTAGAAATACAGAAACCCCCATCAGCTCTGTTTTGTTTGGACCTTCTGGCAAAGAGAGTGACACCAGAAACTGGGTGAAACCTGGAATGACACAGATAACATCATTCAAAATGGCAGAAGGCGATAAGGGAGATATTTATGTTGGGAAATCAGGTAGGACACCTGCAAACCTGRTATGGGGTGAGACACAGGTGGAGACCATGACCAAGAGAGACAGAAGGGATGGGGCAAGAGTTCTGTTTGCTGTGTCAGAAATGAGCACATTAAAGCAAGGGGACAGTGCAATCCCCAATCTTTGGAGGCCTGAGACAGGACAGGCACAGTCAGAACCCCACAGCAATCACTGCCCCAGAAGGGGTTTGGCTTCCCAGCAGGAAACACGACCACCTCTGTCACCGTGCAGCATCAGTCCCTGCCAATGCTGCTTATTGAGATCTCTGTTTGCTTTGCAAGCCGAGGAGACTCTGCAGTGCCCTGGTTGTTAACCTGTGTTTGGGCAGAAAGCACAGGGAGAAAAATCCTTCTTGTAACCAAGTGCCTGCTGTCCAGCCAGCCGCTAAATGAGCTCTCCACAAACAATAGCTCTGCCTAATAGAAAGCGCCTGTCASGGCCATAAAGTGCCCCAGCCACATCCGTCAGCCACGCGTGGATCGAGGAGAAACCGCTGGCATGGAACAGAGGGTCCTGCTCTGAAAAACACTGGCAAAGCCAGCTCTGCTCAAGGGCACTCTGAAAGACAGCTCCGTTCCACACCTTGGCTGCTGCAGAGGAGAGTGCCTTTCATCCCTCACAGGTAAAGAGGCTTCCAAACCTCACTCACTCTGCCTCCAAGGGCAATGCTCCAGTCCCACAGAGCAAAGCTGGAGGCAGTGGTGACAGCCATGGGTGATGTGACCAAGAGCTGCCCATTAGAGGAGGAAATCTACCCYATGCTCCCAGCCTGGAACTCCTTTYAAYGTCTYTYCCAGGACCTGAGACATAATAAGCCTAGGAGAAGGACCTTGAAGCCACATGAGTGTCTTATCTGCAGTCAGTGTCTCCCGAGGCAATTTGACATCTGAATACTTCAGCAGAGTCTCGTGAAAACTGGTTTGTACTGACCTTAAAATTATCAGCTGGAGACAAAGGACTGACATCTTCAGCCTCTGTAATGGACTCCCAAATACACTCCTCTCCCTCCAAGGGCACACATAGTTATTAGTGAGTATCTATACATGTTTCTTTCTAAATGGCATTTAAAAGGGGAAAATACTCAGTAGGCTACACCGGTTTTYGGTTACCAGCAGGGTTCAATGCTACAAGCAATCCAGAAAAGATGCTGAGTTTTGTCTCAAGGCAGAAGCCACCACCCTTTCATTGCACCCTTTTGTGCAACACAACTGAGAGAAACAGAGAGGAACAGCTACAAAATACCCAATGCTGAAAACTCAGCTACAAGAACAACAGCAGGTTTATGATCATGTAAGAGAATTTCRTGTCAACAAGATGCAGAATTTTCAGATGGGGTAATGCTGCCCTTTCTCTGTCTCTGTTGCCTAAGGTTTGATGTGATAGAAGAGGAAAAGCAGGCAGACAGCCCGTGGTACTTACACTGTTTAGTAATTAGCTGCACATCCCTGCAAAGTTCTCACTGCGTGCTGATGTTTAATGAGGGCTCTGTCTCTCTCTTAGGAAAGGTCTCCATGATCAATACAGAGGCAGGGGCAGCACACTAACACACTGCTGCTGTTCCTGGGAGCTGAGCTGGTCCTCTCAAGGACATCTGAGCTCTCTCTGAGCAGCCCTGCMTTGTCCCAGCCTGCCCCATCCCTGCCCTGGACACAAGGACTGTGCTGGGTTGGATACGTACGGATATCTTGGTGAACATATAGAGAATCAGGGACAGCACCGACATGTAGATTTGTATCCTCTGCCCTCCAAACCTCTTCTGCAGGTACTCAGGCATGGTGACTACTCCTGCTGCGATGTAAACAGGCACAAARATCCAGCCAAGAGCCAGCAGTGCCCAGGTGGCCTGTTGAAGAGACACAGAATAAAGATACAGGGTTCAACACATGGCAACAGCTCTTTCTCCTGTTCTGTCAGTGGACATCCTAAGAAAGCCTTGAAATGTGTTTGAGCAGCAGACTGATTTTTTTCTTACTGCTCAGCAGATGAGACAGCAGCTGAAGGAATTATTACAATTCAATTAGAAGCTTCTGAATTTCTCCTAAGCCCTGTGTTCCTCTCCCATCTCCTGGTCTTTTGGGCAAGATCTTGTATTCTGTTGCTCTGGTTCTTTGAAGGATGGTGGYGTATTTGGTGGCCTTTGAAACCACTGAAGCTGTGGCAGTGAAGAGTTAAGGCATTCAGAGCAGGATGGGAGCATCTGTTTGTTGCTTGATTAGCAAGCGATGAGGCTGAGGCAGCAGACTGTCCCTGCGGAGCATAAAAATAAGCAACAGCAAGACTCTGCTGGGATGTTCTCCTTGCAGGCTGGAGCAGATGTGCTTCTGTCACTGGCAGATAAAGAGGCACTTTAGCTGCTTTGCCACAGGTGAAGAGTCTTTTGGAAAGTGTAAAGGCATCTCCCATCAGGTATTTCTTCTCCAGTTCCCAAACAGAAGACCTTGCAGGTAAATAAAAGCCATTGGATTATCAAACCTCACCTCCTGGTTGTCTYGGGCCATTATCTTTCATCCTTACATTTATTTTGATCAGTTATTCAAGTTTTTAGAGAAGGAACTGATCCCTGTGAGCAGAGATTGTGACTGATTGAGTGGCTGCTGCAGTGGCAGGGACTGGCTGAGGTGAAAGGTGCTCATATGTTCCCTCCAGATGAGTGATGTCCCACGGCAAAGGGGGACAGTAATGGCACAGCTAAGCTCCCTTTCCAATGTGAAATAAATTAATCTGAACTCATGAAGTTGGATTTGCCCTGAAATACAATCTTGTCATGAGCTCCTAAAGTGACTTGAATAGATTTCCTAAAAGYACAGCAATATTGTGTCCTACATGCACCAGTCTGAACACAGTCTCTGTTTTCTTCACAAAGGATTCAAAGGTGACCTTAACAGTCTAGAAAAAAACAGTGCAGTGAATGCATACCCCAGGAGAGAGCTTTTGGTGGGTCCTGCCTGTGCTGGGCAAGAACCCAGCACCATCAGCACTCTCTGCTGAGGAAGGCAAGGGATTCAGAGTTAGGTGAGTGATGTTTCTTGTGAGGCTGGCACTAATCTCACTGCTCATCAGCTGAGAAATTTCATTAGCATCACACACCAAGGGCCTGGTTTTCATGCTCTGTGTGGTGTCAGTGGCAATTTTCCAGGACACTTCAACAGGGCAGAATGAGTCCAGCCTTCACAGCCAGATGTTCACCCCAGAGATGCCACATTTTGGCAGCTGCCAGGTGAAAAGAGTGTTGCTGATTCTCATGGATTTACACTGAATTTAGGAGCACAGGCTGCTTTCTGGTTTAACTCCCTGTACCCAGAATTCTGTGATTATCCAAGCACTTTTCCAGCATTAATTATCTTTTATTTTAATCTTCATGAGTGCAGACTAAATCTTAAAAAAAAAACCAGCCACATACTTCTGGGAAGGTCAAAGAACTAATAATTCTAGTGAATTCCACTTAAAATAAAATAAAGATCTCATGTTTCCRAGGCTGTCAGAATGTCTGGAGGCTTCTCTCCTGAGAGTTGAGCACTTGTTGCTGCTGATACTGTAAAACACCTGATTTTGGAGGCAAACCCCCAGTTCCTGTGTAAACAGTGACATCTTAGTTAAAAACAGAACTGGCTCTTACATTCCACTCAAAGCCCCCAACAGCAAGGCCCCCAGCTGCTCCAGTGCCTGCCAGGCCGATGAATAAACCACTGCCCACGTTGCTGGACATCAGGGATGCTCCAATCTGAAACACARGGCACAGGGACAAAACTGAGAAAGTCACCTTGAAGAACTTCTGTATACTTCTGTAAACCCTAACCCAAGCGTTTTCCCCAGGAATTCTCTTTCCCCAGGATCTCATCTSCTTGTAGTTAGGTACCTGGGTGCTACAGAGAGTTGAGTTTTCCTTCAGCTCTCAACAAAACGACATTTTTATATCTTAATGCATTTTCGTGCTCCCTTCCACTGCCCCTACTTCAATGCAAAGCTTAATCTCAGAAGGTCTTTGTGTTTGATGTCTCAGGTAGGTTCAAAGCCACAGAGCTGGAAAATGCTCATGGCTCAGGTGAACTTTAGCTGCAGGCTGTGGGCAGGGAGGGCTGTCCCGGCCATGCCTCATTGACACCCTACTGGGAAAAATGCCAGCTCCAAGGCTCTTTAAACAGGGCAAAGGCTATCTGACTTAATTGCTACTTTTATGGCACAAAGCCTCACCTCCTTTCTGCATGCCAACACCAAACCTCTCTCAGGGTCAAATGCAAAGTTACCCAAAGGACAAGTCAAGCCCTTTCACCCTACAGTTTGCTTTTAGGCACATCACCCATGAGGAGCTTTTTCTTCCCTTAGTACTGCCACACATGGAACAAGGAATGATGGAAGCTGATCTGCTTCTCACTTTTGAGCAAGGTAAAGCATTAATTTGACATTAACACCCACATTGACTGCCAACAGCTCTGCCTGCTGAGGAAACTCCTGATTAAAGAAACTGCTCAAGAAATGTGAGCAGTTCTTCTGAGATGTAGATCAGACACAGAAATACAGAGGATGCATTGCAGAGGAGCAGCAATTTCATATCAGAGCTAAGTTGAGGCTGTGTAATGCACAGCTGAAACCTGTCACTCCCATTAAAATAATAATAAAATACAGGTAAGCCAGTCATGTACTCAAGGTGAAGGGCACAAGGAGCTGAGCCTGCAGGAGAGCTGCAGAGGTGGAATCAGCTCTSACAAACAAATCTGGGAAGGGAACARCTTTAGAGGTTGCCCTGAACCTGAAATTGTYCAGAAGAGCCAAGAGCTGAGCTGTATCCAATAGTCTCTGCAGCCACCTGTGGCTGGAGCCAAAAGCAATGAGAATGTCCTGGCATTTGTTTGGCGGCTTTTTTAATAGAAAAAAATCCCAGAAATCTTGTTTAAAAGAACAAGATTGAGGAAAAATATTTAACTTTAGTATGTTTTAACTTTCCCCATCCTAATYAGAGAAAACCATCAAGCCAAGCTTTTCCATTAAATGTCACTTGGCTGAGGCAGAAGTATAAAGAACATTTAAGTAATGACAGATTTTAGAGAGGTGTATGTGTCTCTGRTGGAACAGGCTGAAAATCTAGCCTAGTGAATTTATGGGCAATGCACAGCCAAAGGAAGAAAAGTAAAAAACTGTGTTTTGGTTGAGAAGTGCATTCCGTTACCCACGACTCACTGGAGAGATATACGGTTCTAGAGTCTGGCATTGGCTGAGAAGAATCTTTATTCCTGAGGTGTTTTTATTCCTTTCAAACTTTAAATTATCTTTATATGTACCTTTCACTCCCAAGAAAAGGTGCCTTCAATAGATTATTTTTTCCTTCATAGTGAAGATTTATACTTCAGTGGTTTGAAGTTTATATTCTTTACATCGTTAGTCAATAAACTCAACTCTACTCTAAATAGCAAAAACTCAGAAACTCCTGGGCTTTGGGATTATTTTTTTTCAGTGTGTAAATGCTTTTTACAGGGTAACACATTCCTAGATTACCTAATGCTCTCATTACTTGGGTACATCAGTAGTGAGTTGAGGCCAAAAAATTYCAAACCCTGCTCCTTAGCCAGCATTCCCTAATTGTTATCAATGGGAGCATTTTTATTGCTGATTTTAGCAGAGAAACTGAGAGTTGGAGAACCCTGAAGATGCTGAGCTGCCCTTTTGTCCATTGGCAAAGATGTACGGGATGATTCCTTTTGGATCCTTCATCTGTCCCATCCACCCCAATTCTACAGGAAAACATACAAGGACTGCGTCCCCTCACCAGACCTGCCCTTAGAGCTGGAATTGCTTCAGACCATGAGAAACACAGGGAAACATTTCACTCACAGGCCACCAAGTCATGGATCGTCCAGCCAGAAAATATCCTCCAATGGTCCCCCGGCTCGCTCGGAYYGATGACTGGAAGMACCAGAAAAARAACAGGAAAAGAAYAGGAAAAGAACAGGAAAAGGTGTTTTCCTCCATTCACCCACGCTGGAGTCTGACCAAGCCAGGAGAATCCTTAATGCCTGCTCCAAAATATCTTTATGGATCTGTTAAGTATTCCAGGCTTCACCCACTGCCTCTGCCTCTCTTTGTGCGGGTTTCTGATCACTGTGCTTTGGAAAGAAGCTGCTTGTACCTGTTTAATGACTTCTCTGTGAATGTCCCAACTGGGAAAGGAAAAGCAGTTCAGCCAAGCAGAGCACAGTAGGTGCCTGTGACAGAGGCCTTCAACAAGCAACRTGAACAAATAATTACCARCAAYCTTTCCAAARWTTYTAAGGTCCCATTTCAGTYTTCTCCAGCACAGCCCTGGCTTTTCTTTCGCCTTCTGCCTGTCCACACCCAGATGTGTCAGCAGCACGGGAGTTAGGCACCATTCTCAGAACCACTTCCAGGGAATGACCCCACAGTTATCCCCATRTGGGGTGGGAATGAGAGCTCACAGAAGGATCCCTGTCACTCCCAAATTTGCCCAACARGCCCCGGGATAAATCTGTGCAGAGGATGCCATTTGCAGACAAACCCCTTTGTACCCAGCATGGCTCCAGGGAGCATCAAAGCCTCTCTGGCTCAGGCAAACCCAAACCCAGCCYCCTCAAGGACTCACCCAAATCCCCACAGCGAGGACAAAGGCAAAGTACAGGACCACGACGATGACATCTGCCACTGCAAAGGCTGCTGCCGTGTCCCCTGGCAGCCCAGGCAGCTCCACAGTGGTGCCTGTGGTCGGCTGGCTCATGGCTGGGAGCAAACTGCTGATGTTCTCACTCACRCTGGACTTTGGTGCACATTGGCCTTCATTGTCTCCCTTGTAATAATTAACAGGGTGAAGAAGGTGTGAGTGGGGAGCAGAAGCCAGGCAGGATGGTGGCTAACGTTTCCCAGCAGGAGTTTGGTCCATGGCTCGTCAGAGAGGGCTCCCACAGAGCTCTGAGGGGTGAGGATTCCTCACAGACCCCTTTGTGTCCATTTCCAGTACTCCTCTCTCCTGCCCAGTCACCACTGGTGACACCCTCTGGGATGTGGGAGATGGTTCTGCTCTGAGGACTGGGATCTGCCTGGAGGTTTGTGCCCCACAGCCA
>NW_026623659.1:123491-133724 GCF_030028575.1 Malurus melanocephalus | reverse complement strand
AGTAGGAGCTTTGTGTCCCAGGACATGGCAGGAAGGAGGAGGGCTGGCCTCTGTCACACAGCGAGCTGTGAGCCCAGGTCCCCAGTGCAGCAGGGACATTTCTGCTCCTGGTTCACAGAYAAAGGGGCACCCTACAGCACCAGCCCCCAAACCAGGGCACAGGGAGTGGGTCACACTGCCCCTCTGCTCCTCTGTTGGGACAGCCTTGGAAGGATCACAAAAGGTCCCTCCTGGGCCTGGCAGAGCCATTCCAGAGCCTTCTCCAGGCACACCCCAGAGCTCAAAGCAGAACCATCTCCTACATCCCCCACCCTCCACCACCCATGGTCCCTCACCCCACAACATATCACGTGGGATGTTTTAAACTGAGATGAGCTTTGCTTGTTGCTGATTTCAAGAGATTCAGGAAAACCTCTCTCTCCTTTTACTTTATTCCCCTCTCTCCCAGAGTTTTCTTGCAAACACTGGCTACCTCTTTGCTCATTAATTGCTCTGCTGCCATGAGGCCCCCATCCACCCCTGCTCCCCAGTCTGGGAGCRCTGCCTCCCCCCATAGGCTCATTATCCACAAGAGGCTTTTCAAGACTGAAATGTCTCAACAAGCTGAAGTACAGTTACCAGAAATTAAATATCTGGAAGCCTAAATCCCCAGGTATAAACAGGCAGCTCTCCCTGCACAGAGCTGATTTACACTCACCCACACACTTCTCCCTCTTCACACCGCAGCACCCGAAAGCAAAAGGCAGTTGCATAATCCTGAAATGCATTAAATACCTGCCCAAGAAGCAAACACAGCCAGTGTCTTCCAAAACCTGGATTCCACATGGGAAGCCCAACCCCAAAGTACCTGCCTGACCCAGCCCTTCACCTGGCCCATACCCAGAAAACAATGAAAATTCATCACAGCTGACAAAYAAACAAACAAGAGGCCCTTGGATGAAAGGTATGACAGCAGCACAAGCCCAGTAGGTGTGATTTGGCAGATTTCTGTTGATTCAGAGAGTGGCAAACTCCATCTCCCACTTTTTTCCAGGGACCTGTCAAAGCACCTTAAATGTGGCTGCAGCAAACTCACCCTCCCCAGCACACAGAGGCCTCAGAGCCTCTCAGCCATGCAAAATCTAAATTTTGCTTGCCCAGAACGAAGGAACATGTTGGTTCATATTCCCTGTGTTGGTGGGAGCAGAGGTGGCAGCAGAGGCAGTGCTGGGCAYGATGGAGAGGGGTGAGCTGTGAGCAAAGGGGACAAAGCTGTTTTGGGGTCACCCACTGCAGGATCAGGTGCTTGGCTGCACTCATGGGGCCAAGTGGCATGGAGAGCTGAGGAATACAGATCTCCATCCTCTCCCCATTCCTCCCCTCCTGAGACATCCATCTTCAGATCCTGAGACATCTACCTTCCAAAAAACCTTTCCTCCTCCCTCCAGGACTCACTTCMTGATGGATGCCTGGCTTCACCCAGTCTTTTTGTTATCTTGGTGAAGGCTGAGAGCAGCATTACCAAATGGAGGGCAGAAGACAGCCCTTGAAGCTCAGAAAGAAGGGCTGGGGCCAGAGACAGACCCACGGACACCAAGCCCTGCATCCATGGCTTCTCCCAGCCCTGCAGAGGTGTGGGGGAAGCTGCAGATTTGCAGCAGCCCTGTAAAACCCACAGTTTCTGCAACCAGCCAGGCAGACCCTGCAGCACAGTTAATACACTCTGCTCTCATTGCAGCAGCAGTGACAGGACATTCAGTGTCTCCTTGTGGGGTGCTCACCCTCACTCCTGTCACAGCAGCTGAGAATGAGCCCTTTGGGGACTGGAAATTGTAACTGGCGTTTCAAAGTGTGCAGCTCAGAAAGAAAAAAAAAAATAAAAAGGTGCTGAAGAGCAAGTGTTTCTGGGGCAAAGGATGCTCAGTGGAGTGACAGGCAATTATTTTCGCAAATGTTAACGAATAAATGGATTTCCTCTTCATTACCGAGCTACTTCACAGTCATCAGCAAATAGTTCCAATGACAATTAGTGAATTTCTAAATGGATTGAGAAATTGGCTTATACACAGATACCGATGCAATGAGGTGAGGCGATAGCCCAGCCTCACTCCTTACCTTTCCTCCTGGGGGATTTTCCTGMGTGCTGAATGGGTGAGGCATTCAGCTAACCATTATTTTCTTCTCAGCCCTTTCTCAGGGGAATGACTCTTGAATGAAATCCAGCAGTTTAATTTTGGTTTGATATGAATGGGCTTTGAATGTATTTAATGTTTAAAGGCAGCTATTCAGCTCGGAGCCTGCTCCAGAGGAGCAGCGGGAAGCAGAGCAGACCCCCGGGATGCGCAGTGGTGCTAMCACAGCTCTTTTCTTCCCTCTGCAGGCCACACTCTGATTTTCACTCCTAGATTGTCCCACAAACCTGGAGACAKACCATCACTTCAAGATTCCTCGTATTACTGCTGTTTGTTCGTTTAGCCCGGGTGAGCCAGGGATACACGCGCTGGTTTCAGGGACAAATGCCATGCAGAGGAATCAGGGAAGGTGCTGGTTTTGGGGATAAATGCCATGCACAGGAGTCAGGGAAGGTGCTGGTTTTGGGGATAAATGCCATGCACAGGAGTCAGGGAAGGTGCTGGTTTGGGGGATAAATGCCATGCACAGGAGTCAGGGAAGGTGCTGGTTTGGGGGATAAATGCCATGCACAGGAATAAGGGAAGGTGCTGGTTTCAGGGATAAATGCCATGCAGAGGAGTCGGGGAAGGTGCTGGATACAGGGATAAATGCCATGCACAGGAATAAGGGAAGGTGCTGGTTTCAGGGATAAATGCCATGCACAGGATCAGGGAAGGTGCTGGTTTTGGGGATAAATGCCATGCAGAGGAATCAGGGGAGGTGCTGGTTTCAGGGATAAATGCCATGCACAGGAGTCAGGGAAGGTGCTGGTTTTGGGGATAAATGCCATGCACAGGATCAGGGAAGGTGCTGGTTTCAGGGATAAATGCCATGCAGAGGAATCAGGGAAGGTGCTGAGGCAGGGATAAATGCCATGCACAGGAATAAGGGAAGGTACTGGTTACAGGGATAAATGCCATGCAGAGGAGCCAGGGAAGGTGCTGATTTTGGGGATAAATGCAATGCAGAGGAATCAGGGAAGGTGCTGGTTTCAGGGATAAATGCCATGCAGAGGAGTCAGGGAAGGTGCTGGTTTTGGGGAACCTCAGCACCTTGTCAGGCTGCTTTGAGCCCTGTCACACCAAGGGAAAGCTGGAGCTGGAAACTGCTCCTGTCCCTTCCTGGGGATGGAAGAGCTCCCTGCACAGGCTGCATGGACTCAGTTCCAGCTGTGCAATGCAGGTGGGCTCACATGGGATGTGCTTCCCATCTGTGGGCTCCCTTGGCAAGGAGCTGCGAGTATGGATCTCTCCCAGCAGGTGGCACAGACCATCTCTCACCCCCTCCTCACTCTCTGCCAGGGATCACCATAGTTCCTGCCCAAGCACTGTGGGCCCATAGCCCTGGCATCTGCCAACAGCACAGTTCCAAGTTAGCAGACAGCTTTTGCTGCACCCAAGTGAATTTAGTGAGAGAGAGGAGACACCTTGGGCTTTTTACCAACCTTTTTTAAGCATCTTTTTACCAACCAGTCAGCCCAGGCTGGGGAGGGCACTCCAGAGAGTGGAGTCTCACCCAGCTGCCTTTATCCAGACCCTAATTTATTTCCCCAAGAGTTTGCATCCCCCTGTTCAGCTAAGTGACCTCCTCTGGTTACCACGTCCATCCCCACACATCCCACTGGGAAACGTCTGTGACTGCTGGGAAATTAATGTGAGAAGACACAGAAGAAGTTTCAGGTCACACTTCCAGGCATGGCTGCCTAGAAAAATCATTCTAGGGCCAAGCAGACTTAGGTTGGATAAAATATATCACATTTACTGAGTGACTTCTTTGACTAACAGCCAGACTTTGAAAAATATTAGCAAGGGTAAAACATTAAGTGACAGAACAAGGACATTTTAGATGAAGGATGTTGTTCTCCCTTTAATTTACTCCCCTCTACAGCCTTGCAAAGATCTCAGCAGAGTAGGTGTCCTTATTGATGGATACGCTATCCTTGTTAAGATGGGACAATATACTTATTTACAGCTTCCATCATTGTCATGAAGGCACAAAGCAAACAGATATAACTAATGAAGATTTAGCTGTTACATAATGTCTTTGCCAGCTCCATGCACAAGTCTGAGTAAAAACCCTGGAAATAAATCTTTTTATGAGAGCAGTTTTTAATGAAGTTAAGACATGAAGAGATGTATTTGTAGTTTGTATTAGGACTCTGGGTATTGCTTTTCTGGAAAGCTGTCTCAGGTACAGAGTTCAGCTGAAGTGATGGTCTGAGAAACACCAAGGAAGTGAAAGTCACATCAGATCCAAGCAGTGAATCAGGACATTCATCAAGCAAGATGTTCTCCTGGAATCCATTGTCTGAGAATCACAAGGAACTTAGTCCAAGAGTGGTGAAACCAGAGGTGGTGCATGATTGGATATCTCTGTTTCCCACACAAACCTTTCTCAGATCACATGGTAGGGAAGAAAACAGCCCTTGCTGAATGAGTCTGATCTGTGCTCTGGGACAAACCAACAACCATTCCCTAAACACAACTAAAAAAGCAATCCAAGGCATTTAAATTTTCACTCTGTGGCCCATTTGAAAAGAAAATGCCCCATGGCAAAACCGAACATCTGTTTTGGAACTGTGAATTCAGACAGGTATCAGGAGCCTGATCCATCTCTGCTTGGTGACTGTTCAAAAAATCCTTCTCCTTCATGTCAGGAGAAAAACAGCAAAGAATCAGATTCCTCTTTTTAAAGTTAGGAGGCAGCATAAAGGCATTCTCCCTTGTGACAGATTAGTCAGTGTTTGGGGGTTTGGTGGTTGGCCTCACAGGGGGGTGAAGTTGAGTACAAACCTATTCGAGAAATACTGAAGTCCAACAGAAGGAATGAAGGAATGGTTTCTTCCCAGCTGGGATTTCTTCCCAGAGCTCTGCAGAGCTTTTTTTTAAATTTACAAGGTTTTCCCCATGATGTTCTGTACTCCTTCTTCCCTTCCCTCACTCAGTGTCTGTACCCCAGGAAAAGCCCAATCCAGCTGCTGATGCTCCTTTGGAGGCAGCTTTGGGCAGCAGCTCCTCTTGGCCCAGTGAGTGGTCCATCAACACACCAAATTTCCTTCCACATCCAGACCTAACAAAAGACAGCTCCATTTCACTGCCATTTCCCTGCAGTCACTGTGTCACAGACTCAYGGAGCTGGAAAGGAAATCCATGTCTTTGAGTCAAACCCTATAACTGCAAGACCCCCTTTTAAGCTTCAGCAAGAGCTTTCTACAAAGTGTCTCRATCCATTTCTGGCTGAATCGCGTTTCAAAGAAAACTGGACAGATAAGATACAAAAAGAAAAACAGTAGAAAGGAGTATTTTTGAATTGATGCTGAATTTCCTTTGACTGGTCGATAAAATAGATGTGGAAAAGCTCTGAGGGTCAAGGATRTATAGGAAGGGAGTACAGTCTTCAGAGTTACTATCCCTAAGGAAAAGAACCRGAAAGGAAGGCTGAGACAAAATGGTTGCTGAGAGAACGGAGGAGGAGGAGGAGAGGGGGGCAAAGGAAAAAGTAGTAAAATCAAACTTAATGGCTTGCTGCAGTTTGTGGGGACTGAGGAAACAAAGTCTRGAGCTGAAGGAGTTGTCAGGCAGTGAGATAGGGTTACACATCCTCCACACAGAGCCTGCAGTGTTGGCTTGATTAGGCAAAAGGACTTGGGATCACTACAGACAGAGCCGCCTTGCTCCCTGTCAACTTGCACAAGCAATCAGCAGCCCAAAATGACAGCTCCCTCCGGGGCTGAGAGTTCTTAAAGCAAAACTGAAAATAAAAATAAAAGGCCTCTTTGGTCCAGCTTCAAACCTAGCTGCACCAGCAAAAAGAAAAAAAAAAATTGTAAAGGGATGGAAGGACTGCGACATTCTCCTGCAACATCCCCCGTGCTAATCATCACCATGATAATAATAATAACAACAATGACTTACATTATTCCTACACCATAGTTGAGCAGCTCATATCCTGAGGAATACATCAGACTTGATAAACTACTGCCATCAACTTGCACAGTGTGATGAGACTTAGCGTGGGAGGATGCTGATGTTTCATGATGCCCTAGAGAAGCTGAGGATGAAATGTGATAAAGATTCCCCCCTGCAGACCTCGATTTCCAGGGAGGATTTTGAGTACATGGAAGGGGAATGGTGCAGTTTGGGCCATTGGCCAGGGCACAGGAAATAATGCCCTTGTTCTTGGCCAAAGCATCAGTGAAGCTTTGTTACTGCCAGCTCCAAGCCTTAAAAATTCTTGAGATGGGGGCCAAAATTGAATGATATTGGCTTAAATATGATGAGGACTTTTTTTTTTTTTTTTTTTTTCAGCCCCAACAGCGGGGTCTTTTTTTTTTTTTTTTTTTTTTTTCCCGGGGGGGTTTTTTTTTTTTTTTTTTTTTTTTTTTTTTCTCCCCAGCAGCAGAGGCATTTTGTTCTTTCTGGTTTCTTTTCCCAGAGGGTGCATTTTTTTATACTTTTCTCCATCATAATGAGTTCTAGCAGCAAGTCAAATATATGTGTGAAATTTGGGAAGTTTACTGCACTCGCATGACTCCAGAAACCAGGACTTCAGGGAAAACAATAAACCTCACCATCTCCACAGGAGGATTGCCAATGCTGGTGCTCCACTCTCACACTCCYCCTCTCTCCTGGCAAAGCCTCTGCTCTGAAATGTGCAGCCTTCAGTCCAAGGGTGGCTTTCCAAGGGGGCCCCAACAAACACGGCCTTCAGTGAGCACTTAAACTGGTGAAAAGAGCTCTTTTTTGGGATGTTCATCACAGTGTAGGAGRCTGTGGTGTCAGAGGAAGGTGTGGGGTCTCACACATCCACTCTGCTGGTCAGAGAACACTGCTGCTGTGCATTCCCTCCTGGCTAATGAGGCTTAAGCTCACACATTAATTTTTCCTTTGGGGTGGGACTGATAGATTCTTTCTCCTCTAATCCATAATTTATTTTCAGAAACCTTGTAAGGACTTCATGTATTAGTCCTCTCTCACATGCAGTCAGTGTTAAACGAGGCACTCCCTGGGTTGTGATGCTCACAAGARCCCACAGAATCTTGCAGTGTCCCCCCTGTGATCATCCCAAGAACTTCCCCTTCCAAATCCAGGGAAACAAACTCCTCAGGTCACTCCTGGCAGTATCTGTGGCTTTTCTCCTCCCACCTACAGGATCCCCACATGCAGGGAAGGCAGGAATGGTATCACAGGGCCTGGTGCTGCCTGGGCCATGTGCTCGGTCATTATTTTTTGTGATAGACCTAAGTGCTGCCTGACTCCTGTCTTTTATTGGTAAATAGGCAGCGGAACAGCTCTGAAGCTGCACAGTTCAATCAAAGCCAAACAAACTAAAACAACTCCCAAACCCCACCAGTCAAAGACAAGCTGTCAATAACCTCTTTCACCTTTTTCTAATTTGCTTTTCTGTGCTTAGGTGAGCAGAAAGCAGCAGGAACATATTTTAACCGATTGTTTCCCACCTCTTCCCCGCCTCCCCAAGGCAGGTTTAATAAATAGCTCTCCAGAGAAAAAAAAAATTAATCTCCAATAAATCATCAAGTTTACTGCAGCACTTAAACCCTGCTTGTCCTTCAGTGCAAGGAGGGGATTTAAAACCCCCGCACACCCTGAAGCGAGGTCTCTTTAGCTCTCTGCCATCTCCTGAGCCCTGCTTTTCCCCTGGAAGCCGATCCCTCTCCCCAGGGATGCTCAATCTGTTCTGGAACAGCCCGGGACGGTCCCGGCTCCCGCAGTTACCAGCAGATGGCAGCTGGAGATCGCGGAGGGAAATTTGGGAGTTCTCTGTTCATGAGAGCACAGCCCGTGAATCCCGGGTGACCTTGGCACAGACACGGTCTGACCACCGAGCAGGGATGGGACATTCCCGCTTTCACCCCGATCTGGGGGGATGCACAAGGAGTCCCAGCAAGCACACAGAGGAAAAGATGGGGAAAGACACRGTGCTTATCCTTCCAGACACTGGAAACAGAAAAAAAAAATAATAATAAATTAACCAATTCACAGGCCACATGTCTCCTCCCTCCTGCCCAGGCTTAACCTCTCAAGCCACAGAATCATTTCGATGTCATTTTCTAACCCAATCCCACCACAGACTCGTTCAGCCAGCCCTCAAATGCATTTTAGGCACAGGAACTCAGAGGACAGGAGCACACCAAAGCCATCACAGCTCCCCACAAACAARCATCATCCTGTTATCATTTCTCACTCCTTTCCTTTTCAGGTCCCCCTCCCTCCACCACAATCAGTCCTGCGACAGGATTTGCTCACTGTGCCATGGCACAGCTCCTGCTCCAGCTCCACATGCTCTTCTGGGCTGTCCTTCTCTGCTCAGTTCCCCTTCCTCCTCCTCCTAGCTGATGGCCCAGGTGGGCTGTCTCACAGAAAGCAGCTGTAAGAAAGAATAATCTCCACCTGCYCATCAGAGGAGCAGCAAAAGTGAGAGGATCCACCCAGTCCCTCATGCACTGATTGAATAATTCTTCTTCCTCACGAGGCCATGATGGGCTCTGCTAATGCACCTGCCTGGGTTACCCTTTCAGGCCAGACAGCAGGAATGCTTTGTATTAAAATGTAACAAATTCCCAGAGTCACCCCACCAGCTTTAAAAAGTTCCTTGTTGCCTGGGCCAGATGCACATCTGCTCCTGAGGTGTAAGGAAGCCCATCTGGATCCCTGCCCAAACACACAGGACAAAGGTGTGTCCCACCAGGGTGACTTCTGTGTGTGATTTGGGGTCAGTGACCCCCTGAGCAGCTTTCACCCCAGGAGGATCCTTGCTGTCCCAGCTCCTAGCACAGAGATTATTCACACACAGAAGCTTTTCTTGGCAAGGACAGAAAATGAAAATARCTTGTTTTTTCCCATTTTCCCCCACCCCCCACAACCCCAAAAGCTTCATCTCTGCAGAAGCCAGTGGAGCCAAAAAAGGGACTAGACAACACATCAAGCACTAYGCATTTAATCCAGCCCCAGTTCCTCATTTACCAATGTCAGCCTCCTGCCCAAGCTTTCTTTGGCTTTCATCTCTCCTTTTATCTGCATGCTGTCTCTGGTTTGCCCTTCTGGTTGCTACTGCTTTGATCTCTTGAACCTCTGCAATCCAGACCCAAATCCATGATAGCTTATGCTGAAAASTTTCCAGTTTTTTTCCTGTTGTTACACTCTTTAAATTCTTCCTTTGTTTCTCTCCCGAAACTTCTGGCAGATTCCTTCTGAGCAGCAAATGAGCATTTTAGATGTCCAGCCTGGGCAAGTGACCCTTTGACAATTCCCCAGACCCTCGGACATTTGCATCCCTGTGCTGGTTTTTTGTTTCTTCCATCTGGACACAGCAGCAGGTCCCATGTGCAGGGTGAGGGTTTACCTGGGTGGGGGAGGTCTGCAAGACAGAATTTTCAGCAGGTTTTGTTTTGCCATTCCCAGGTAGGGATGGAGCCATCATGCAGTTATGGGAGTGCTCATCTTTTCTGTCCTGGAGAGCACAGGAGCACTGCAGCAGAGCAGTGAGGATTCCCTGTGAATACTACTCAGCCTGCCTGCTCAAAAAGCAGCCCCTCGTGCTGTTCTCCAGCAGTTTTGGAATAGCTGTGTCCAAAGGAAGTGTCCTCATTTTTACTTAGAAATGTGGGAGAAGAAAAACATGAGAATACATGGTTGTGCCTTGAACTTCCGAATTCTTCACCCTGAGGGACAGTGTCAGGGCAAGCTGTCCAGTCTGTCCCTCGTGGCCTCTGGCTGTTGTGGGCTAAGTTGAAAAGGAGCCAAGGTCACTGCACTGAAGTGTCTGCCCCAGACCTACCTGGAACAGCCATCCCCTCTCCCAGAACCACTGCAGGGTGGAGGCTCAGCCCCAGACCCCTCAGCACYGGGGCAGCAGCAGAGCCAGCAGSAGCTGCCTCCCCCTCWCAACCATCCATCCCCAGCTCAGGGCCCTGCTGCCTCTCCTCAGGCTGATTCCTTTTGAAAGCASAGCACAGAACATAAGGCCTGTGTTTATTTTCCCCTTAAATTAGGGTGGCTTGATTTTAATTGAGAGATCTGCCAGAATAAGGCACGTTTGTGCAGCTGTCATCAGAAATGCATG
>NW_026623659.1:7362-122881 GCF_030028575.1 Malurus melanocephalus | reverse complement strand
AATTCCAGACAAGAGGACAAAGGGGAAGAATTCCCAGGGGAATCTCATGGAAACCCCGCTGGAGTGGGGTGCATTTGTTCTCAAGTTCCTGGTGACACACTGGTGGATGGCACCTCCACAGTGAGGGCTGCAGGGGACAGGCTGACACAACCTCTGTGTCACAAGGAGTTTTCCACTGCTGTGGTTTTAATATGTGGCGTTTTGTGGAGTCAGATGCTGAAGGAAGGCTCCAGGTTCATATCATTCCCAGGTCTTGGATAAAGGATGGTGGGAATGGCTCTGAAAAGAGCAGTTGCCCAACAAGCAGAAGGGTCTTGCTGCCATCCTGTGTGTCATCACCACCCCAGCATCCTCTAATCTCCCYAACCCCTTGCTTTATGTCAAAGAATTCTACTTTACGTTGTGGAAAACAACCAGGGAGACCCAGCCCCGCCTGATCCTTTTTCTCATCTAGAACAGCTGGAAAAAGACAGTAGCCTGAGAAATTGGCTGACCTTTTTGATGCATTCAGCTGTCTAGCCTTATATTTGTCCTTTAAATAATTTGTCAAAAAACAAACAMGCCCAAAACAACCAATCAGCAGGAAAACAAGAACCCAAACAAAACAAGAGAGACTTCCTTTTYCAGCCTTGCCCTTCTGCAGTTGCTGGTCTGAAGCAGTTTAATCTAAAGCAGGCTTTGGCAATTGCTGGAGAAAGCAATGTCCTTGAGGGGCATTTAGAGACCAGGGCTCACCTGCCATGCACTGTCCAGGGGTTTATTACCTGCTGAAAAAGCTTAATGTGCTTCAGGTGCTACATGATGTCCAGATGTCGTGGCAGAGGCCGCTGGTGATAGAAATGCTGCTGGGTGAATGCAGAAACATTAGTGCCAAATGTGATATTTAGTCCCAGTTCATCTGTTTGCAGAGAAAGACAGGAATGGCTGAGCTGGTTAGAAGCAGAGATCCATCCATCCCAGTGCCCTGTCCATGGCAGTCAGCTGTTTTTAGGTACTAAATGTACAATATCAGGGCATGCAGATCGTGGCTCGGGGCCGGTGATTTGTGGTGCTGGGATTTCCGGAGCCAGACATAGAGTCTTTGTATTTAACAGCCCCTGGTGGATGCTGCTTCCAGGAATTTACCTAGCTAATTCGAAATCCCTTTGTACCCACAGTTTCCTGTGGCAAGCGGTTTCACAGCTCAACAACACCTATTGTTTAGGGCTGCCCGTTTTTTCATCCCCTGAAGCTGGGTGAGTGYTCTCTGTTGGATGCCACTCAACACCTGCCCGGATCCAGCTCACACAGGAGAAAGGGGTGGATGGAATCTGAAATAACGTGGCTGTTGTGATCAGATGTGCAATTATCAGCAGGTCACAAGCAGAGGGTRTTTTAGGAGCCAAGGCACAGCTCCTCACCTGCCTGGTTGTTAACAACTCGCACGGTGCTACCTGTATTATGGATAAAGGGAGTTTTTGAGAATGAACAGGAAAAGATGGGCATAATCTGGGTAGGGGATGAAGGCAGCATGGAACTGAATGTGTTTGTCAGTTAGGTAGAAAGTGGTGAGGCTGAAGGCAGCCCCCCATCAGGAATGTGGAAATAGGGTTCTAGCAGCTTTGTGCCCAGTTCATGTAAGGAAAAGAGCTGCAGGCAGTGACTTGCATGCAAAGACTTGGAAGCAAGACCTTAAACTGGGAAATCCTACAGGGAGAAAGGACACAGCACCCATCACTGGAGCACATGAGGGCTCTGATTTCTCCACGGAGCTCAGTGAGACCAGTGTGGCAGACACTGCTGTCCCTTTCATCTGAGGAGCGACAGCTTTTGGGCTAAAGCCCACAAGTGTCTGGGACCTGACAAGGTAGAGTAGCTGTGTTTAAATTAGGTCACTCAAGAAGTTCAMCTTATCAAAGCCACCTGCATAATTTCTGCCCTTATCAGGAATAGCAGTTGATGGGAATTGYTCAGCAAGCTATGGCTCAGGCATGGGGGATTTAGAAATTATTCTCAAATCCACATATGGTGAAAGCATCACGGTGCTTTATTTCCCTACGAACACGAGTGATGAAGCAGAAGTGGGAATGTTTTCTACTTAGAGTCCAATTTCCASAATTGCTCAGCTCCCATTTAGGCAACAAAATCATTGGCCAGATGTGGGAAAGAGACAGTCAAAGGGACAGTGCTGAGCAATCCTATGTTTCTTCCTCCTCGAATGAGAAATTCAAAGCCTCCTCAGCTGACTGGCAGCTTTATCCAAGGGCTATTTATGGATCTAGAAAATGCTTAAAAGCTTCATGGTTGACCTCAGSCACACGCTGGATGGTCAGCACATTTTTTTTCTGGGAAAGCAGAGTGCAATTCAAGATTTCTTGTAACTTTTTTCGTTCACCTGACACATGTGCTCCGAAGACAGTGAAAGATGAGAAAATAATATGGGCTTGATAAATGACCGAAAGAAAGTTTCCGATCTGCAGCGGTTCCCATTATTCTTCTTWTTCTTGGCATCAGCAGAGTTATGGCAATCTCCCCCTGCCCCCCTTYCCAAGCTCTATTCCGTTAGCTTTTTTTTTTTTCCCTGTCAAATTCACAGGAGTGGCACCTGGGAGCATTCTGACCAAGGGAAAATGGACTGAGCAAAGCTGCCTCTTTTCAAATACATTTTCTTGAGGGACTGGAATGAATGAGAATCATAGTCATAACATGGCTAAACACTCTTTGTTTAACTTAATGCAATATAATAACCTAAGTGTTGCAACACAGCTCCTTGCTGTGACATCCTTTTTCCATTTGCTTAATTTTCACCCCAAACACACGCTGTTAATAAGCTGCTGAGAAAATACAGCTCTTGTGACAAAATCCAGAAACTGAGCCCCTGTATGGTGTGTTGGATACACAACTCTTATTTGGACTGGCAAGTGGCACYGAAATTGGTGTTGCAAAATAGATCCATTTTTCTTGCTGCCAAACGTGATGGACAGATGAAAAGGGAAGGTTGGAGAAGTGCATGGCAATAAGCAGAGAACAAATAAAATAAAATCCCTGACAGAATGTAACATGTGAGTTAGAATAGACATGTGATTGCCAGAAGGGAAATGCAGGATGCGGGGTGCTTTGTCAACAGCCAAAGTTAAAATAAATGTCACACTGGCACTGAAAACTGCAAGATTAAACTCCTCCTGGTGATTTATAATTGAAGAGAGAAAAAGGCAGACAGACACCCAGTGACTGGGCTCAAAAGAAAAACTCCTATTGACTTTAGTGGGTTTTGGAGAGGATCCAGTGCAGTAAAGGTTCAGATCTGATCTCTGGAGTCAGAGTATGTTTGACCAGTGATTTTAATCAGCACAATCAAGCTCTTAATCACAGTTTGGTTTACATTTACTGCCTTTTTACTTGCTTTGTAGCAAATCTGGAAGTCATACTTGTTCTTTAAGAGCTAAGTGAAAGTAAATAAAGAGGGCCATAAAATTTGAACATCTTTAAATTAAAACACAATTGCATTAAGGAATATGRATAACCCTTTCCCTTTTATTTTACCAAACCAGCCCAATGTTTTAGAAAAGCCTGAAATAAACCCTAGTTTTGTACAAACAATAATGTCTTTAAAGTGTCACAAACTGTCTTGAAGATTTCTGGGGAAAGAAGATTTTCTCCAAGAGGAAATGCAAAAGACTGTCTTACTTAGTGAAAGCTGCAAAATGCATTTTATATAATTTATATAAAAATGACATGATACCATGTGGAAAATAGGAAATAAGATACAAATGGCACTGGTTCCCAGATCTTTATCCTTCTCACTAAAGCATTCTGTGACGTTTTCATCAGGGATTTCCAGACATCTGTTTAAGAGTGCGTTTGCCAGACACTGAATATTGAGATCCATGATGCAAAATCAAGGGCAGATCGAAAAACAAGAATGGAAGAATTTTAAAAATCCAACTTTGGCCACTCAAACCTTTTCTAAGGGTCTCAGGTGTGTTTTAGGCAACGAGATCAGTGTCTGTGGAAGGTGCAAAGTCACGTTCAACATGACATTTCCTTTGTAGGAAATGAAATGTCTTACAGAGATGTCCACTTCTGTAGGATTGGATGGTTCATAAGCATACAGAAAACTGAGAAACGATGCTGAGGCTCTCCACACATTGGAAGTGTCTGTGCAGGTGCTCTGAAAGCCCTGGACAATTTGGCACTGGCACCCAAACCAAAGAAAAGGCTGCCTGTTTGACACACTTCCTTCAGGAACACTGAGTTAGTGAGAGGACTGAGGGGAGCCGAATGGACTGCAAGGGATCTACCATGGATGGTGAATTCAAACACATTGTATTTTGTTATTGATGATTTTACTCAGTTATTTATCRGATCAGTAAGTTTTCCTTTCAGTTAGCCACTCTGAAAGCTGGAGACACCCAAGTAATTTTAAAATAACGGGCAGATTTCAAATCTCAGAAGCCTATGACTTCTCCAAAGAAGAAACATTTCAAATGACAACTAACAAAATTACTTTTCTGTAGTCTGACTGTAGTTTTCTGCAGAATCTCATACTTCTATCTGCTAAAACCAAGTAAAATGGGTGATTAAAAGTTTCCAGTGTTCCAGAAGTTACGTCAGGCTCTATCAAAGAGCTCCTGGGCTGTTCAAAGGGCTGTCTGAAGGGATTACAGCTCCCTCTTGTTGATGAGATCCTCTGCATAGAGACCTGGCTCAACAAAGCTGAGTCAGAGTCATGGATTTGTGAGCAGAGTCCTTTTGAAGAGTCAGGAGAAAATCCTTCCCTGCGCCACCCCCCCCTTCGTGGTTCTGCTTCTTGCATAAAGCTAGAGACAATTCTGAGAAGAAATTTCTGGCAGACAAGAGCCAACATATGGCACAGGCATTGCTCTGGTCCAGAGATTGTGGCTGTGATCATCCAGGAGAGGAATGACTAACTGGGAATAGCTGCAAATCACAAAACTGAGATGGGAAGTTTACACCAACACTAGGAAAAGAAAGAAAACCTGAAGACATGAAAGAAGGAAAAATGTATTGCCTGCATTTGGGAAGGAAAAAATATAATAGCAGGTGCTGTAATGCATAAACATTGGAAAAAAAATCCTGAAATGATCTCTGCTTTAAAGAATGGAGACATCTTCATTATTTGAAGGGGTTCCTTGCTGAGAAGTCAACACAGCTGCAAGGCCTTTGATTTGAAGGACAAAATTACTCAGTGAGTTTGGGCAAGATTGCCCACATAAGCTACAAGTGRAGACAAACATGAATCACATGGACAAATAAAAACAAAGAGCAATACCCAGAAACTTAGTGATGTCTCTCTCTGTGAGAAAGGGATTAGATCACACATTAATTGTGATTTTTGTTTGACATTAAAAATTCCTTTGGAGCAGGCTTTGTGCAACAGCAGCATTGCTGGAAAGAAAAGGTCCTGAAAAATATCTTCATAGTTTTCTGTGTATGTGTATAAATATTAAACTGCCTTCCTTTCAGACATGCCACTGAACTCTGCTCTTGTTTGCATGTTGAACCTGGAAACTTCTCAAAAGTTTTGCCTACGGATAATTCATGAGTTAAAGCCCAAATTGAAATGCCATGTTACAACTTGTAGAAATGTTAGACAAATATAATGACCATATTTTCCAGTTACCTAATACCCACTCAAAATATAAACCCCAAAAGAACGGAATTGTTTTCATTGCTGTTAACCAGACAATATCACTCCATCTAAATATAGTATGTGATGAAACCAATTTAAATATTGTCCAAGTATTTAACACTGTAAATATTAGACTTAACACTCCATAAAAACAGGCTTTGATGATGTAGGCTGACAAAAGGAGACTAGTTAATTGCAGATTACATCATGGCTAGGACAGCATCAYTGCTAGGACAGCCACGATAAATGTGAGGTGCAAAGTAAATCTAATAAAATAAAAGTAGTCTCTGTTCAGTGTTCACCTTTATCAGTTTTGCAAACCTGATGGGGGGAATGTAATTCTAGGTAAAGCAGTATCTGGAGTTCAGTGTGCTGGTGAAGTTTGTATTTAGGGCCTGATTCACAAAAACATCCAAATCTGTATTTGACTTCTAGGATGGGGTTTTGTCCTTCTCACTACAATGGGATCATTTGTGCTTCTGACATTTTCCTGCAGTGGGAAGATTTCCTGAGTCTGGGCCTGAATCTACCTCATGTTGTTGTAAAATATGGCATAGCTCCACCAGAGTGGAGGAAACAAAATTTTAAAGCTTTGGTTACTGATAACTTCAAAGGATTTCTTAAACTTCTGAGTTCAGATAACTATCTYGAAAATGGGACAATTTCCTGGCAGTCCAGGCCTGATTTTCTTCTTGTAGCAACCTGCATCCTTGTCTGTCTATCAGTTTGAGTTAACCTCCCTTGACATCTGCCCAGATATCAGCATAATGATGGATTCTGCCCCATGTTTTACCAAGGACAGTTCAGTGGTACCAGGATGTCCCCAAAGCCCAGAGGAGGGATGTGTCTGCATGAGTTTGGCTTTAAGCTCATTCAGTAGGAATTTCAGCTTGCAGGTGAAGCCTGAGTGAGATAGAGGTATCCACTCCATCATCCTCTGCCCTGCACCGAGGAATCCCAAATGTGCCATATGGAGGCCAACACTCTCACTGCCCAAAATAACAAAAGTGCAATTCAATGCACTACAAAAAGTGCATTGATTTTCCTGAAAGGACAGTGAATAACTCCATATAAGCTCCCAACTGTGATTGTGCTGAGCTAATAAAGTATTTTTGGGGGTCCTTATTTATTGTTGAAATCACTGAAGGTGCTTCTGGTGGCTGATGCTACCAACAAGTGGTTGCCACTGTATTTTGGGTATAAAGRTTATGTAACCCCCAAAATGCTGTTTCCCTCTCTTTTTCCATGGATCTCTTTTTCTCTGCATCTGCTCTACACAAGCTGAGTTCCTGCACTTGCTATGACATCCTTCAGCACCCAAACCACCTAAAAACAGTCATGCTGGAAAGAGCCTCCTGCTAACAAAAGGTCTGGCCCCAAAGTGGCTTGTGARGTCTTTTAACATTTCAGAGTAAAATCAAAATAATGACGTTATGTAGAATGAGTGAGTCCAGCTGCAAATGTTGACACTCCAGAGCCATGAAAGGAGAGRAGTGATACAACCTTGGGTAACTGTGGTTTGTGCAGGCTCAGGRCATTGCCTGACTCTGTGTCTGCCTGCACACAGGGATGGTGTCCTGCAGWGATGAGTGGTTTAGGTGAGCTCATCTGGAGCTGGTGGTCAGCACTGCTTCAGCAGCAAAGCCAGGAACTGAAATGTGAAATGGAGATATCTCTCATGTGTGTGTGTGTGTGTCTTTGTTTTTCCTCCCTGTTGGTGATTATTTCCCTTTGTCCTGAGGAACGTGGAATCACCCACACCCATGGTCCACTTCAGTAACTGCGGCTGAAGATGGATTTGAGCACAGACTGCAGCAGCAGGGCACAATTTCCACAGTCCAGCAGCACACTGGCCACAAGGGCAGGCAGGAATGGGATGCAGGCACCCCTCCAACTTCCCTTGTTTCTACTGTATTTGTCTTTCTTAATTAACTCTGCATCATGTCACTGACCCAAAGACATGGCAGCAGTGGTGTTGAGAACTGCAGGGATTAAGACATTTGCCTTAYAATACCTCAGCCATGAGATCATAAATGCCCTTGAGATCATAAATGCCCTTATGCTGAATTTTGTTATCCTGGATTGATAATGGAGGCTGATAAAACTCCCACTTTCTCTCCGTATTCAAGTGAGTTAATGTGTCTGGGCTCGTGAGATCTCAGCAGGCRGAGAAAGCAACAGCACAAAGTCCCCAATCTCGGATGTAATCAAATAATGAGGCTGTTTGAGGACATTACTTGTTAACATATTAGCAGGTACCAGGGGTAAGTGAGTGTTTATTTAGTCCTGGTGTAAAAGCATGTCTAAAATGATTTATGCTGGAAGCTGTTTCACAGCAAACAGGCTGCTTTCATGAAAGAGGGTCAATCACCATCTCCCGTCTGCCCTCATAAATCATATTCAGGTGCTAATGTAACCAAAAGGTTTATATAATCTGCACAATCAGCGTGGAGGTCTGGGTGGATACAGTAATAGCCTGCCTGCATAAATGCCTTCTGCCTCTAAAGGTTGATATTTGAGGGGAGTCAAATGATTGATTTAAAGAAGAAAGAAAAGAAATAAACTGCCATGACAAGTAACAAAGTGTACGTACAGTTTTCCAGCCACATTTTGCACACACAGGAGTAGCTTGCCACTGTTGAGATCTGCTGCTGGGATTGGTTTTGAATCAGGATAACTTTCTTACATATTCTCTAACAGAAAGTAGACTGTGATTTTAAGGTAACAATGACAGATACCAGAAGCACAACACTGTAAACTGGGATTGGCTTTCTATTTTCCCCCAATTTCTCTGGTTAAAGGTTAGTTTCACATTATTGCACTCTATTTCATACTGGTGGAGGACTCCTTTGAGAGGCAATATAGGTCTGGAAGGACATTCTGCACCTACATCCAAAACTTCATTAAGTTTCATCTTGAAAATTGCCACAGATGTCTGCTGTTTACTTCTTCATCTTCCCTCCTCTTGTAGAGTGCTACAAGACTGCATTGCCATTCTTCCCAGGCTTCAGCCTGAATTTATTCACAGCCAGTTTATATGGGTAGCCAGATTTTATCCTATTCTTTATGTCCTCTTTCCTATGCCAACAGTGTCCTCTAGTATAAATAGCTTTTCTCTCCCACATGTATTTACCACTGGATATGTTTCTACCTCGGGTCTTCAAGWGGTCTTCAGCCACAGAACACRTAACCCCCATAAAATGTTCAACYTCCTTCAGACAAAAATCTTATTTCAGTTCACATTAGTCAGTAGTATCTTCTTTCAGCCTTCAGTGGTTCACATCAAACAAGAGAAACCTTGTGTCACATAAACCAAATTGAATCAGTCTTACAATGGCACATATCCTTGAGTAACACACAGCTCCCACTTACAAAACTATAGCTCCCTCTTTTGCTAACAAATCTAGCAATTTTAGTGCTGAAAAAGCAAGTTTTGAAATATTTTACCATAATATTTTGATTGGGAAACGTTTCATGAACACAAGAGGCGAACATTTTTTTTTCTGAGGAGCAGCATCATGTTACTTGTTTATTGAAAGTGTCTGGAGATTTACTGATGGACCATGAAGTCCAGACCATAGGTAATGACTGTGCTTGGACTCCAATTGTTAATTGCTCTTCATTATTTGCTTCTTATGAGTCATATTATACCATTATAAAGTCAGAAAGCATTAGGAATTGGATAGGGACACAGGAGGGATACTGAGCAAAATAAACAACCAGTCAAGTGCAAGGATCAGTGAATATTTAGTATGAGCAGATTGGAGTTAATAAATAATGTTAAAAATTAGTGTCCCTTGATTAAATGTAAGGAAGAAAAAAGATTCGTGGGAGCATTCAATAATAAACAAGTTTTTTTGTGAGTGGCAAAGCTAGTGAAGTTGCCCTCTGTGCTATAGGGTTTTTTAAAATCTCTCTCCCAAACACAATAACCCACTTTTTGTTCTTAGTAATACCCTGTACGAGTTTAAGGACAGCCAAATTTTTTTTTTTTTTATATGAGCTGCACCTCTTAGAAAAGCAAATAAAAAGGATTAARTCAATCCAGACTGCAGAGCAGCTCACAGGGACTGAAGAAGGTTGAGTTTGTTTGATGTGCATCACAGACAAACCAAGCTGCATCTGGAACGTGTGTGGTAGTTCCAGTTACAAAACTCTGCATGCTTGTGACAATTCCTGTGCTGTGWCCCCTTTAGTTAATTTGTGGCAGACCAAAGGAGCCCTTTAGAGCAAGCAGAGGTGCTGCTCAGCTGCTAAGAAAGCTGGTTTGTGAAGAGCAGCCAGTCTAGAAAAATCCAGCTCTCTGTGTCAGGTGCATGAACGAGATGTCCTTTCTTTATTGGGAAATATGATTTCAGGATGTTCTGAGRAACAGAGACTTCCAAATGTTCCAGTAACTCACTAGAAAATGTTTAGACAGGGAATTCTTTCTTCTGGAAGAAAATGGTGGCATCAGTCCTCCTTGGTTTTGTTTGGTTTTTTTGGGTGCTCTAGAGAAGATGGTCACAGCCAGAAATTGTATCACCTTGTATTTTTCATGGTCTATTTCATTCCTGTCAAATTAATTGAGGTAATGTAACAAAGATTAATGAAAATTGTCTCAAATACTCTTCTCCAGCCCCTTTGAGCTGTGTATTAATTAGGGTGTGAACATGGCTGGGTGTTGGTTTGGGTGTTTGGCCATCACTGATGCCAAGTGCACTGTTCTCCTCCAGAGATTTGCTGTATGATGTTGGGCAAAGCTTTCTCCTCTTCCAGCCTGCTCTGTTCAGCTTGAAGTTCTTGGCACTGAGGTTTCTGTCTGGCTGTRGGCACAGCTTCCACTCAGCATGGGGATAGGGGGCCTCAAATGACACAATTCTAGTACAAAAACCCCAAATTTACAGTAAGGCTGTTTATTGCACAGCTTAACTGTGTCATTCTCATTCTGAGAATCTCATTTAGGCATCAAAGCCATCACCACAGGATGTAAATAGTCTTTCAAAAATTAAGTAAAGATGACACACATGAGCTGATTTTTAATTCTTTTACTCCAAGTCATGCACATGTTGTGGCTTTTTTTCTGTGGCAATTTATTTCAGTTTTATTCCTTTCTGCAAGAATCATTTATTGACTTAAGTCATTTGTCATTTAGACAATCACTGTGTTCTYTAATTCTGACTTAGAAATCAATATAATGTGAGACATAATTAATATACTTATTGCCAATGATTAGACACWTCTAACCTGATTGTTCAGCCAGCAACACACATACAAAGAACAATGCTAAAAATTGCCTTTTGCTATTACCAATAAAACATACAATTAGCCATCAGGCCAATGGGAATCACTTGTCATTTTCTCTGTCCCGGCAAGGAAAATAATACAGAGAGGAACAGAAAATGGAAGAGTGATTGGTATCCTCAGTTGTGATTCATCTATCATGTCCKAGATAGCTGAGGTGAATGGAAGAGATGTTGTGCAGTGACCTTAAACAAGATACCTGTTGTTTAAAGACCAAAGTTAAGAAAACAAATTTCACCCTTTCACTGCAGAATTAAAGGTCAAACCACCTGACTCCTAAAACAGACCCACTGAATAACCCTGCCACCCAAGCCCCTGTGACAGCCTCTCCTCAAGGTCACAAGATGAATGTAGGGTAATGTTTAACACAGCTGGGAAGAGAAAACAGAAGGAAGAGGGATGTGGTGCTGGGAAAGGCATACACATTATCTCTCTGGTACTGCTGAACTGGATTGTAGGGACCGTGGGGACACATCCTCCATGCCCTGGGAGAAATCACACGTAAAGGTCAGGAACAASAGGAGCCAATGCTCCTTCATTTTCTTACCACAGTTTTGTTACTTCCCCTGTGTGAAAAAAAAAACATCTTTGAGTGGCCAGCCAGGCAGCAGTCACAAATTTTTTTCAATGTATAATAGCACTCATCCATTAACCATAAATAATCTATATTTATCCAAGGGGTCCCTAACAAAGCCATGTGTACATTGCACAGAGCATTAGGCTATCAAGGTATAAACTATTTAAAGCAGCCAGTGTTTGAATTGTCATTTCTCAAGTTTAACATTATGTTGTTTCAATATCTAAAGCCTCCTTCTCAATGCAGCAAAAATGCAAAACACATTGAGAGAAAATGTAAAACATACTAACTTGATTATTATGAGTGCTCTGGATTTTGTCACAATTCACTATTAATTTAGACCACATTCCAGTGGCTTCTCCCTTCCCTCTGCATTCTGGACCAATCTGTCAGAGAACTACACCACCGATTACATAAAAAATGTATATTTGCATGTATGTATTTTAAAGTCTGCTGCTTGGAGGAAATGTTTGGTGTATGYAGTTTAGGGAGAATTGTTTTTCATTAGCAGCTACAAGTGATGGACTGATTTTGAGGGTTATTTGCATAATAAATGTCTTCCGGGCAGCACGGGTATCCACGTGAACAGTTCTGTGAATATCATCGTGGGTTTATTGGTGAGGTTTGTCTCAGCTCCTCCCACCCATAATGGAGACAYAAATGATGGTTAAATCCCCTCACTGAGAAATTGTTGCAGCCAGAACMAATTTCTGCTTAGGGAGAGAGGAAATGGCTGTAGGTACAGCTCTAGAATATGGCTCAGAATAATTTCTTCCTCTTTTGTGGACTGCCAGGGTGACCTTGGGCCAATCACTTATTCATTTCCACCTGTAAAGTGAAAAAAATGAGTTTTCTTATTTTCTCAGCTTAAGAACATAAATATTTTGTGCTAAGGGTAACCTTAGCTAGTGCTATGWCAGTACGAAGCAGAATGGGATCCTCTTCTTAATAGAACGATTGTGAATGTAATATTTATTTAGGGCACTTTGACATCACTGTGTCCAATGCAGCTTTTGGAAGGAAATKAAAACAATGCATATAATCAGATTTCACAGAGGGGTGTTTTTTAGGGGACTTTTGCTGATTTTCTAGCCACAGTGTGCAATCAGTATGGCAGGCATGTATTAAAGAGGCAACAGCAATTCCTGACCATCTCTGTTGCTCTTTCACAAGCTGAAAAGCCAATCTTCAGAGCAACTTTGAAAAGTCTCACACAAAGATTTCAATCCCCAGCAGAAAACTGCTCAGAATTCACCCTACACAGCAACAAAAGGACCATGTCATGGTTTATCTCCACCAGAACACTGGACAGATCCCTCTCAGTCCATGAGGTTTTGATGTATTTGTTTTYTGTGCTTGGTGGTGGTAGTAAATTTTGGGCAAAGAATTTGGGATCCAAACTGTTTGTAGCCGGACAGCTCAGCTGCAATGTCTCTCTCCAGTTTGTACCCAGAGGGGGCCATAAACACCCAGCTGAGCACTCCCATCTGAGTTCTTTGCTTATGGGAACAGAGCACATCTCTCAGGGAGAACATCAGCTCCTCGAGAACATTGACTCCTCCAGTCACTGTGCGTGGGACAATAGTTTGAAGGATTAAGTGAGAGACCAAAAAAAACCTTTGTGATCTGTGCTAGGCAAATCCCATAGGTGCATTTCCTGAATAGCAGAGGTTTTCAAAGGCTGCCTAGGGTGGTCTGACTGCTGCGTCCTGACCCCAGGCAGAACAAAGTTTAACAAATATGGGGCAGAGGTTGGGGAGGATTCTTCCCTTGTTGAGTGGTTCTGCTTTACAAATRACCTCTTCTTTCTCCAGAGACGCAGTCCTTTTGTGTGCTGATGCTCAGCTGCTCCTCTGAGGGATAAAACCAGATTATGCAGGGTTTGCTCTGGAAAGACTGGAGCTGGGTTCCAGTCTGACACCTCAAACAAAATTATTAGCTATAGCTCCACTGCATCCTTGCTGCTTCCTGCCCTTTGTTGCAGGGACTACAACATCGTCCTAAATTCCTGCATTTTCTAAAGCCCAGAGAGCACCTCCAGCAGCACTGTCAGCCCTGTGATCTGCTCCACCGACTGGAGAGGGAGCCTGATGCAGGTGTTTCTGTGAAACTTATACGATCCAGATGTAAATCCAGTGGCAAGTCCCTCAGGATTAGACATGTCTGGAAATGAACATTATTGGGCTGATAAGATTTCTGAGCATTTTTTCCACAGGAAACCCACTGATTTTCATCTCCGGGTTTGGCATGCRAGCTCCCTAAGGCTCCTGGAGAGGCATACCTTGGATTGCCTGTGACAAKATATGAACAGGAGAGCTCCAGCTGACACGAAGGGCCAGGCTGGGATGGCAGTTAGAAAGGAAAAAACACTCTATTCTTTACTGTCAGCTTTGAAAATGTGTTCAGGAAAGGATTACAATGTCAAGATTGTAATACTGGTTGCATAAGAATTGCTTTTTGGAGGAGTCTTTTTTTTTTTTTTGAGAAAAAAACTGAGAGAAGAGGCCATTCACTTCATTCCTGCAGATACACCAAATAAAAAAGGGATCAGCTAAACCACAGACAAGCCCCTTTTTGCTTTTGCAACGGTTCATTTTTTCCATCAGAGCTCAGACCATGGGGCTRAAATCCAGTAATGAAAACCTTCCTTGCAGCCCACGGCTTTGCAGTGCCCTAGAGCAGGCTGAGATTGAAGTGAAATGGAGTTGATCCCCAGTTCTCCAAACTGCAGCGGGGCAGACGATGGTCTGAGCTTCAATCTTCACACAGATGAAACTGCTGCAGWGGGACTGGCTTCTGGGCTGATGTTTTTCATCTCTCAGTTTCCGAGAGCCTGAGAGGAAGCAGAGAAATGTTATCAACTCCCTCTGCTCCRGACCATCCGTCTTTCTCTGCTGGCATACCTGACAGCTCAAAAATGATCAGGTAGCAGCTGCTTTTTGATTTCTTCTCTTATCTCTAATCCACTGTCTCATGAAAAGGCACTTTAATGCTTTAAGGACATCCTAGCCAGGGGACTGTGTTTTCCCCTCTAGCCAGCAGGTAGAGCCAGCAAGCCTTGCATCGTGTCACAGGTTAATGGCAATTTCACAGAAACCTGGATAAACAGATCGCTTCCTCTCTCCCTTCCTCCCCCAGAGAAAGCCCCGACTCTTGCAGTAATCCTAAAAACCTGTGCAGGGAATGAGGCATCTCGCAGTTGGGAAATACTTGCACAGGTGACCTTCTGTAATGAGGATTTCAGCATTTGCTCAAGTGACTGCACAAGTAAGACCAGGGGATGGGAATCTCATTGGATGTAAATCAGCATCCAGACTGTGCTAGCTCAGTGTTTGGGATTTTTTAAGTAGGAAAGCAGAAAAAAAGGAAAAAAAAAAATTCTGCTTTCCACAGTCATGTTCCTTACACTGCAAAAGGTGTTGGGCCCAGGAAAGGCTGCTCTGGGCATGTTTGAAGCCATGGTGCACTTGTTTCTTCTTCTCCACTGCAATCATGACATTGAGCTCATGATCTTCTTTCTCTAGCATTTAAAATGATGTGTCTCAGAATATGTGTTGACTCAGGAGCCCCATGCTGACCACTATCAGTGTGCTTCAGTCCCCATCARAACTCACCTGCCTGTCCCACAGTCAGGGAGATGACCTTAAACAATGTGTTTGCAAAAAACTAAACTTCAGCTTGTCTAAAACATAGTGCTGTATCGAATCCAAAACTGAAATAATTCCTCAGGCAGTAGTTATACACAAAGAATACATACCAAATCTTTCATGATAGCATGTGTACACAAACATCTTTGATCATATTTGTGAATCTTTAGACTGTTGCATTTCATCCTGTGATTAGTTTGCATCATTTCAATATCATTTAAGATCATTAGTTTAATTTCTCATTTCAAAAACTGACATTATCATCAACCTTCACTTTTTACATAAAACAAGTAGTTACTCTTTTCCCCACAGTGCTTTTAAAAAAAACCTTTTGAAATTGCTCTCCAGCCCAATTTCTAAGCTTTCCCAGCACAGCCATTTACCTCCGATAGRCACAGTTTTTTCAGAAAGAGGTCAAGGATGGTGAAAGTTGCTATCACATCACAAGAGTTGATAGTGCTACTTTCCCCTCAATGCTTTCTTTTGCTCTCCTTGCAAGGCCTCTTTGAGTTCCCTTGACCCCGCTGCCCTGCTCCTTTCTACTGATACAAGAGAATTCATAATAGAGCTCCGCTCTGCACCGGAGCCGCACAACCACCAGGATATGGCAGTAAAACACACAAGCAAACGCTCACAACAGCTAAGCCCCCCCCACCACCTCCCCAAATCCATTTTCCTTGATGCCTTTGATCTGAGGCAGGTGGGAAAGAAAGCAAAAAAAGGCCTCTGGGAGAATTATGACCGCAGTGCCTTCCACGGTGGCACCGCCGCTTCCTTGAGACTGGCGGTGCCATTAATGGCTCCTTTGTGCCAGCGTCTATCAGACCACCAAGGCATTTACCCAAAGGCTACAAAGCRTGTGGAATAAAAAGTAACGTTTTGCTGCTTCATTCTGAAGGTCAGATTCTTTTCAGYCACACAGCAGCTCCTGCTCAGGCAGATGGGTAATGGGACAGCAGGTTGGGGGAAGAAGAGGTTTTCTCATCTGTGTTCTGTGGGAACAGCCATGACTTCTCACGTAAATGTACTCTCCCTCCCCCACACCAGTTTCCTTAAACCAGTGGATAAATCCCCTTTTTATCCACTTTCCAAAATCCACCAGCAAAGAGAAACAGCTCATCTCTTTGCACAATGTCACTGTGGCCTAAAAGGCCAGCRCTGAATAAACACCCAGCTCTGTTCACGTTTTCTGCTGTTGCAGTTGKGTCTTGCCAGGACTGCCAAAGTTCTGGGTGAGTCTTCCCATAATTTGCAAAGATTACAGGCTGGAAAGGTGACATGCATAGCCCTGTGCCAGTTGTGTGCAGAAGAGGTCGAAGAACCACAGAAGGTCCCTCCCAGTCTTGTGAAGAACCTTTGAAAAGCAGAACTGTCCAGAAGTGGTGTTGTTCATCTAATGGACCGAATGGAGAAATGAACAGGTTGAACAAACTCCCTGTGAGTGCTCTGCCCTGTCACTGGTGTCAGGCAGGAGGAAATTCTGATTGTAGCTGAGCAGGGGATAGCCAGATTCTCCTACAGAAATCTCTGTCCCCCTTGCYCTCTCATCCTGCTCCTGCCCCCTCCTCTCCTCCCCCTGGGCTGMTGTTCATGCACAGAGCTCTGCCATGCAGCTGTGCCTATTCCATGGAAGAGTGTGGAATCAGCTCTGCAGTTCAGGAATGTTTCAAACTCTATGGAGGGTGTCCCCAACGCAGAAAGGCTGCAGAGTTTGCCTCAAGCAGTGCAAAAGCTGTGTCAAACCAAAGGCAGTAATGTGACTATCAGCTTTACCTGCCCTGCAGCCAGCTGCCTTGCTTTGAAGAGAAACACAAGTGAATTATTTYCCCATTTTTCCTGAATCTCCAGAAAAAAAAATCTTTACAGTGAAAGCTGCAAACACAAGCACTGAAGTGCTGGGTGTCCAGGGCAGTGTTTGAGTGGAACTTCGATTTACAGCCACAGTGGAAAAGTCATCGCATTTTTGAAACAAAAGAAACAGAAAAGCAAAATATCAAGGGGGTGGTAGTGTATCTTTATAAGATCTTCTGTGATAAATTCTCAGTAAAGGTCAGAGAAGCCCATTCAGACCGAATAGAAAGAAACATATGCATGAACCCATGATCGTTAGACTGGCTTGACTTCTCCAATCTCCTGCGTCTGTGAGTGAAGTATTGAAACCGGAAATTGAGARCGATTCCTTTCCCCAGCTACCCTTCTTAGACAGCACTGCTCAGTTGTGCAACTCCCTGAAGACATTAAAATGTCTTTCCCTTCCTGTAAGAAAAGATTTTCTTTTCCTTTTCTTAAGACATTAATTACAGGGTCACTGACTTTGGCAGATTACTTGCTAAATTGAGTTGCATCCCGATATCCTATATTTTATTGGGATGACCACCCATCTTGACAGCAACTTGGGTTTGCCCTGAAACTATCCAACACTGAAACCATGACTCTTTGAAGGGAGAGGATTAATGGCTGCTCTAAAGTGATTTAAGATCATTGAAGAAAGCCACAAGCACTTACCTTGCTCCAGCTCCTGGCCATATGGACCAGCTTCTCCTTTTGTCTCAACACCAACAATCACAGAGTTGCATGGGGAGTTTAATCTGCTTGGTGATCTCTCTTTTAAAAAAAAAAATAATACATTGCAAATGTCTTCTTGTACGTTGGAGGACTGACTCTTCCACAACTGTGGTTGTCACCACAAAAAGGTCACTGCAGTAAATTCCTGCTSTGGCATCAGCAAGATCCTGGTGAACTGTGGAAGAACCAGTATTTCCTCCTGGGCCCCAGGAATGGGCCTGGGAAAGCACTGGAGAGCTGTGAGCCTCAAATCAGATCAATATCTACACCGTACAGAACTCCCAGCCCAAGGAATGGCACCCATCACCACCCACCTSACACAGGCAGGGGCTCAGGAGCAGCACAAGGAGCTCAGGTTTGTCTCCTCAGACCAGCACATTCATGTGGAAAAGGGCACAGAAGCTTTCCCATCTCCTGATTTCACCTCTTGGTCTCTGGTTTTATGTAACACAGATGCAGAGCCATTCACTAGATCACTGTGAACCCTCATTATTCCACTGTCTTTCCTGTACAGCCCATTATCAAACCAAAACAAGCCCTCTAGCATTTGAAAATTGACAGATTTTTGTAAAAAAAAACAACCAAACAACTACTTTTCAGACTGTGTTTTGAAGTTGATGATAGACCATCTCATAATTTAGTAGCTATCACAACAATCTGATTTAATACAGAAATTCAGCCTTCCCGATGCTAGGTGGAAAAATAAATGGCAGAGATTTTTACTGCCCCACCTGCAGGGAGGGGCTGAAACCCCAGGGCTGGTGGAGACAACCCCTGGCTGCAGTTTGGGATCAGCACAGTGTCCTTGCAGAATTGTGGGTCTGGCTGGAGCATTCCTTCATCAATAGGCACCATTTATCACCGRGATGGGGCTGGGTTCCAGCAGCGACAGAAGGAAAACACTGGCAATGTTTTCATTAAAAGGTACAAAAGATTTGCAGTGTAGCTGACAGAGGCCATATGTGACCTGCCCAGCTTTTGCTGGGGCTGATAAAGAGCAAAAGGAGTGTCCTGTGAAGGTAAAGCTATACCTCACCTTAATGAACAGCCACTCGGGGTACGAGGTGGGAGAGGACGATCAGATTTCCTCTGACCTGCAGTTCAACTTCTTCAGATGCAACCAAGAGTGGCTGAGAATCAAGGTAGCTCAGAATAAAGAGGGTGAGAATAGGGGAGACCCGCTTTTTCTTAATTAATGGAAAAGCTTRGCCTAGGGCTGTTCACAAGCTGCCAGCAGCAGTGATCTGCATGCGCACCACTGTGCTCTGCATGTTCTGCAAAACCTTACCAGAACAAGCACCAGGATGAGTGTAAAAATGGCTCCTGTTTTCACAGGTGGAAGCATTTGGAAGGTGTGGAGGAGCAAAAGCCACCCCATTCTTCCAGTTAGCCTTTCATGCCCATTTTACACACGTGTGATCAGCCGTGGCAGGGGCCATGAGCAGACAAACAGAGCCCCCATCCCCCTGGGCTCTGTCAAGAGTCCAGAGCTGCATCTCCTCCTCTCATMTTACATCCAGGACACACAGAGGTGCTACAGAAAAAAAAAAAAGTGGGCAGAAATTAAGACAGTTTCTTACAATRAGGAGTCTGCTGTTCCCTAACCTCAGCCAACACAAGATATCCATCAGTTCTGTTCACCTTCCTGCTGCTCTGCCTGACCTGCTGCATTTTGCCTGATTTTCCTTAGTCACACATTTACAGAGTGTTTCATATTAGGCACCATCTATTTCATTCTAGAGTTTTCAGATGCTGTTKTGAAACCAATCAAAAATCTTACTGATGCAGCCCAAGAGAGATGGTCTGTACAGTCAGACCAGGCGTAAGAGAAGAAGGAAACAAACCTCGACCTCACTTCATGCTGTTGAAAAACACTTGAATAAATCCAAACATTTCCTCAAAGTTAAACCAGGGGTCAGGGATACAGGACGAGACTTGAAGTTGCTTCATTCCCCGTAGGCTTGAGATCAGAGTAAACCACAGCTTGCTCGCAACACCAGGCACTGACACGGAGCCAGCTCTGGGCTGGCACTTGGCAATGCTCAACTCAGCCAGACCAGAGGCTGCAATTCCTCTGCCTGAAGGCATTTGAGTGCCAATTCACCTGCCAGTGGCTGGGGCCCTGCTTACAGCAGTGCTGCACAAAAAACATTGCAAACGCTTTATCAATTAGGCACATGAACCACAGARAGCTGAATGTCCCCACAGTTAAAAGGTTAATATAAATAACTATATTTTAAAACGTTATTTATTGTTTTCTCAAGTAGCAGCCCTGGGATGTGGTTTCACAGAATTTAYGTGGGCACTTGTTGAGGGGTGTGGGGGGAAGGTTTGTGTTACAGCATCCTGACACCCTCTCCTTGTATATCACTTGTTACTCACCTCGCTCCTGCCCTCTGCTCGCCTCCCTCACTGCCCCATCTGTGCAAAGGAGGCTTTGTAGAGCTGGCAGGGTCAGTGATTAATTACACAAAGACAAACAGAGTTAATATTCTTCCTGGAYAGAACTAATTACTCAAGTGTTTGCTTTTATGAACCTCAGATTGATTGTTTCAGAGACAAATCAGTCTAATTGAAAAGACCGTTTGTTTCCAAGACAGGAAAAATAACATGTTTGTGCATCATGAGTTTGGGGGGAGGCTTTTTTCCCCTCTCCTTTTCAAAARGGAGGCAGTGAAAGAGTTGGTGCATATTGTTGCACCCTCACTGGACATCAGAGCTACCCCTGTGGCTGTGCCTCAGCCATTCCCACACCATTTCCCCTTTCACACAAGCTGTTATTTCTCTCACCAGCACTTTGTGGAGGACCCTGGRGTGTGAGGTGGAGGGTATGCACATACTGAAAAGCAGTCCCAGCCCAACATGCCCAGGGTTTAGCTGAACAAAGGCAGGAAGAGAGAAGGGGCACGAGATGCACTCATGCCTTTTGCTTGTATATTCTCTGAATCAGTTCATGAAACCTCTCACATCTGGGGAACTGAAAACAACTGGCATATCATTTCTGCTCTGGTGCACTCTAAACACTTTACTGCCTTTCTGCTGCCTGAGTCTGGTGTGTCACCTCCTACTCCCTCCTCTCCATGGCACCTCGGCATCCCAGAGCACTTTGAACTCCTTTGTCTTTCCTTGCAGCCCACCCTCTCTGATGTCTTCTTTCACTGATGTCTCCTCTGACCTTTTTCATTTGTATTTGTGCMTTTCCAGTAGATTTAAGCAGATAGGACTGGATGCATGGAGCAGCTATGGGACAAGAMAGCTGCCTGGGTGCCATACCAGAAAATACTGACATGAGACAAGGTAGAGCACAGAGTTGGCATGAAATGACGGCTGAGAAAACCTGGCTCGATGGACTGAAGCAAGGAACTGGAAAAGGGAATGCATCTCAGGAGGGACCTTGAGGATTGCTATGCCAGTATGTCCAGGAATGCAGAATGAGGCTGGACATCGATCTCCTGACCCCACCTATGGTACTGACCTGCCCAGTTTATGGCTGCATCACTGTCCATGTGGCTCCTCGGGAGTGAAGGGGAGAAGTTCTCGCTGTGGAATTGGGCTTGTGAGTGAGCAGGAAACYTGCAGGCCATTCAATTTAGGTCACTGCTAGCCAGGGAACTACAATGGCCATGATAATGCAGGAGGCAGATGAAATTCTGTGCGCTTTGTCACATGGAGCAGCAAACCACTTCCCATTTTTGGCTTCAAAAATCTCTCGAAAGAGATGCATCCATCAGTTTGCTCCCTGCTGTCTGTCACCTGAGTRAGGCTGCAGGATATGAAGGACATCTTCCATTCTGGCCAGAAGTAATCAGACTTAAATTATCTGTGTTTAGTGGTAACTGAGACAAGGGWAAACCACCTGCAAACAAGCCAACTGCACAGTCTGGGGCAAGGAGGGACAGGAGGCATTCCCAAAGGGAAGTGATGTTGTACAATAGCAGGAGGTTGATCTGAGATTTAAGTGGCAAAACAGCCCCAGAAYCTCTCAGGAGAGGCATGAGAGAAGYACCAGAYACTGCCAGGCATCATCCTGGGGAGAAAAAGTGGAGKCTTTSCAGGCAGAAGGAGAACCACGTGCAAAGAAACCAACCCCTGCTGTTGGTTTTCAGCTGCTTGTTTTCAGCTGTGCTTGGGAAAACACAGCAATGGGGTCATTCTCCATAAATAAACACTCATAGCATCAACTGCTTCCCGGGGAAAATAGCACTGCAGGCATTTTGCTAACWAGCCATGTCTGAGAGGAACACAAATATCACTGCTGAATTAAACTGAGAAAGAAGCGGAGGGAAACACCAATAAAACAAGTCTGGCCCAATTGCTGTCTGCCATTTTTTTCCTAAAGAAAAAAGATTTAATGCAAATGTCTCCATTCTCCACCACCATCGAAGTCAGGTGAGTATTTTGCACCTTGAAGCAATACAAACCATAAAGCAGACAAACACTTTCTGAGGAATGCCCTCATCAGGCAATTGCCAGCCCTCTCCTCAGGCCATGACAAGGACGATGGCATGCTGCTGCCTCCCACACTTCAACTTAGGATGAGAAAGCCCAGCAGCACCCTGTAAATCCCAACACTGCTGACAGCCAAAATCAGGAGCAGCTCATTCCCCTGGGAAAAAGATTTGTGAGAAAGGTGCTGAGCTTTCCTTACCCATATGCTTTCTGTTCTCACTACATCGATTCCTTCACCTGCTTTTTGTTCATCTCTGTCACAAAACTCATGTGTGAGAGCCTACAACTGAGAGGGATTTTCCTTTTCCTTTCCCCATTTCCCCTCCTGCAAGAGAAGACACTTCTAAGTATTTGAGCATTTTCTTACAAAAGGCTTTTCTCCAGCTCCTGGCCTTCCCTAGCTGTCCCTCCCGTTTGTTCTGGATGAATTATATGGTGTCAAGTGTCCTCAGCAGCCATCCCTGCTCTGGTCCAGCACTGCAACGTGCAGGAGATGCACGGCGGAGAGRGAAGAGTGCAGAGAGAAAGGGAACTACAGGATATTAAAAATTGCTGACCCTTTGCAATCGTTAATGCTGAGAGAGGATATATTTTTCATGTGGGAGGGCTGGGCAATTTTCACAAAATTGCTGGGCTGTTTGGTGATCAGGCAGAAATTCAACTGCAATAACATGTTCTCCGGTTTCCAGGCTGAATAGCAGGAGGTTTGGAGGTGAAGCCACAAAGGTTGACACCTTTGATCAAACCTTTCCTGCTCTTGGCAGGAGTCGTTKCTCTGTGATACAGCTCATTACAGAGGTAACAACAATAACTTTCCTACTTCAATTTCAGGGCTGATTCCACAGAAAGCACCTGCTGGTACTGCTGTAATGGAGAAATGCTGCAGAGCAACGACCTTTCCCAGGCTTAGTGGGAGCAGTTAATGGAAATTGTTTGGGACATTTGTCCTTTCCCCGTTTCACTTGCTGCTATCATTTCTAGTTGCTAATAACAACCACCAGCCTGAGCAGCAGTAATTCCTCTCTGCATATCACAAAGAAAATCAGAGTCTTTTTTTACAGAATGGGAGAATCAAAGAACAGGGAAAGGCAAGGCTTGCCCAGCATCACTCTGAGCCTGAATCAGCAACAAAGCCCAGAAAAAATGCTACCTGACAATAAATTAAGCATGCACAAATACACGGATGAGAAGGTAAAAATTGCAGGTAATATTTGATAACGGTGCTGCAAATTGGTACGTGACAAAATGTTTTCTAGAAGCAGCCCCAACTTTCACCATCAAGCAGACAAGATCGGGCAAACCATCCTTGTAACCACCGTTCTCTTGCTCTCCTTCTTCCTGCAACCTCAGTGATCTTATCTCATCATTGAATACCGAAAGTCAAACCCCAAATCTGAAGTTTCCCTGAGTGTTTCATGATGAGAGGTTTGTGGAGATAAGCATGCCTGAAAACAAATTAACTTTATTAAAAATCAGGCTGACATGCTCTGGAATTTACTACACAAGGACATATTATTTCTACAGGTACTTCTGGTTCTTTATTTTAAATCAGTGTAGTCTGTCCAGAATTTCTTACAGAGAGGGGAGGGGAGGGGAAGAAAGGGGACAAGGCTTGGCTGATTGGAGAATTCCCTGCTGCTGTTTCATCCATTGAACAGGAGACACCTTGCRGGACTCATGTTTCAGCTTTTCAAGCACAGTGTAGTGCTGCACCAAGCAATTCCCCTCCAGAATATTGACAAAACTGCTATAAAAAGGGCCTCTTTCCAATCCTTATCTTACCAGCAGAGTGAAAAAAGCTGGTAACAGGAAAGACATGCCATGATTTKTCTCTCTTTCTGTTATATTTATTTTCTAACAGCCTATCCTACCATTCTATAGCATTATGTCATGTGCTGCATRCTTTTCTGTGAAAATAAAAACACAGAAACATGGTTTTTGCTTTAGGAGTGAACAGCAGTTGATAGGAGCACTTTGTGGTCAGACATGGCTACTGTAAATTTTATTGAATTTGAAACAGACACTGAGAGGCAAATCACTTTGCAGATGTCAKGGCAATTTGATCTGGAAAGAACCTGATCCTACAAACTTCTGCACTGCACTGGCTTTCTAACATTACGAAATTTTAAACATCTGAAACAATAACTAGAAGTTAAAGGTTCTTGCTTACTTGTAAGCACAACCTTGWAGCCCACAGAAAGGATTTCAGGATTTGGCCAAACAGGCAAAGATCAATCCCTCAGCCTAGGTTTAGCTGCACTGTCCAGTTTAGAAACAGAAATAATGTTCAGATCAGAATGGCACCAGTCAGGATGGACAGATCCATACTGGTCACTCTGACTGCATCCTCAATATGCTGTGTGACTGGAGGCAYGTTTGGGAATGCTGCTAATGTCACAGATTTCACTCTAGCAAGACATTTTTCTACTTTTGAGATGGTTTAGCAGTGACTGTTTTGAGGTCCTTCTGAGACAACAAACAAAAGAAAATTATTATTTAGGGTATCCATGTTTTCATTATGAAAACTTGGGCATTTTTAKGGTCAATATTTCTCACAATTGCAAAACAGTCCAAATGCCCTTTCTATGGTCTTCTGAAAATGTCAGCTCTTGATTATGCCTCAATATGTATATATTTCTCAGAGCAAGGACATGGGGTTTATTTTGCCAAGTAACACCACATTCTGATGAGGTTCATTAATATAGCTGATGGGAAAAGGTCATCTCTGTCCTTGCAGTAAATACCATTATTTTGACATTCGGATTTCAGCCTCCACTCGGGTCAAAGAGAGAAAAAAACCCCACCAAATCCTTAAAGTTTTAGAGGATGTAAATACTTAAAAAAAAAAAAAAAAGGAAAAAAAAGAGAGAGAGAAGTTATTTTTTTGTTCATAAATCAGAACAAACCCTATAGTGCACACCTACACAGCTGCACATACAGGAAAAGGGAGACTGACTGGGCCAAGGGCATGAGGTTTAGATTTCCTGGAAAGTACCAAAGGAGCTCTTTAAAAAAGCAGCCATTTATCTTCACCTGAAAAAAAAGAAAAAATACAAAAACCTCACAAATTTCAGGACAGCAAGCTAAAGATTTGCTTTGACCCAGTGAATATCCTCAGAATCTCCTTCACACACTTTGAACAAATCCCACTTCAAGCAGAAGATAGGATTAGACTGGAACTGCAGTGAAACAGCTGAGCAARAGGTAATTTTGGGGACACTTTCTGACATCTGGTTTTTGCCTGTCTCTAATAGGGGTGCCCATCCTGGTCCACTCAGGGCTGCACATTGAACAAACATTGTTTTGTTACAAGAATTGAACACTGATTATGTTGAAATCAGTTCACAGAAAAACGCTTCCATGAGACGGATTTTCTAAAGGAAGCTGCTGAACAATAAGAAAAACAAAGTTTTGTCTCACAAGAACTTGGCCAGAGYGTGACAATTGCAGCATATCAACTGCAGTTTGAAGCACTTTGCTCCTCACATTTTAATTTCTCACTGTGTTCTCCCAGCCTGAAATTCGAAATACTGAAATTAAAAGCCTGGGAGTTTATTACCTCGATGTAGCACTAGCATTCCTGCTCAGGAGGTCAAAATCAGGAGGTAATAGTTTTAAGCCAGAAAATTTCTTTAGATGTAGATTGTAGTAATTTTAGGGGATCTTTTCATAGCTTTGTAGTAAGAAAGCATTCTGCCATTACGTACAAAGCAAGGCTCTACATCAGCAGTTTATTCCAAGTTATTCTCTTTTGAACTGCCTCTGAGCCAAGCCCCAAATTTTACGTTCAATGCTTGAATCATGCATTACAAGATAAAGCAAAGTCCCCAGTGTCCTCCTCCCTGCTCCAGCAATATAAAAATAAAATTATTTGAGGCAGAGAAGTCACGAACAAGCCAAACACAACAGGGCYATAACATGCAGCCTGACATTGTTGGCTCTAAACAAACAAACAATTGCACATTCATTCTGACAAACATCTGAAGAGCTGCACTACACAGAAAGAAGAGTCCAGGGGCCAATATTCATTCCCAGGCAAGTACATTGGCTTTGGTGGAGTTACTCAATAGGCTTGCAGAGCCATTGTGCTTCTCTCACTTCCAGCAGTCTCCAAGCACATCTGAATCACATTCTCCTGCTAACCRTTTCCTCTCCCCTGCACAAAAGCAGCCCCAACATAGGGAGCAGCAAAAAGATCAGGCTTTGTTATCTTTTCTGCYTGCTCCAATATTTCAAGTGCTTTKGGGGGCTCGCTAGTTCCCTTGAACAGCAGCCRTTCCTCGGTTTGTTCGGCATAAATTATACAATTATGTTTCATATCATCACAAGGCATCCGCAAATGAATAGCAGACACCCTTTGCACTCAGCCTGTTTAAACAGGATGCCGACAGAGGAAAGAATGTGTAATACAATGACTCCACACTATTTCCAGTGGCAAGAGCCCTTTTACACCTGCATAAATAGAGCTGGGCCAGGCTGCTTGTACAGGCGTTGTCTCCTCCAGCTCCATCCCTGCTGTTGTACCAGCCATTGTTTTCTTTGTGGCRTGGTGTGCTGCCTTCTGCAGGGAATTCAACCTCTACATTGAGTGGATACCTTTGTGAAAAGACAAATAACAATAGAAAGTAACAGTATGTTGTAAAGACCTTGCTGGAGCTATGCAGTACAGCAAAGAGAAGTTTCACTGAATCAACATGCTGCTGAACCCGACTCTTTGGTTGCCATAGAAGCAAAAAGCAACTTCAGTTCCTCCACGGTGAAATTTGCTATAAATCTAGTGTCAATAGACTTCAGATTTTACTGGCCACTATATGTCTGAGTTCTGGTTGAGCATTTCTCTTTAAAGTTCAGGTATAAGACAAGATCTTCAGCTTTCATCCAGGATCACTTTTAAGGCATTCTCCCTCCTCACATCAGCTCTCCAGAGAGCTTCAGCAACTTTTCTTTTCCCCTCTGATGAGGTCTGGCCCAGCTCTTGCAAATGGTGATGTGGTGGAGTCTGGGAATGAGATGGACCACCTTGGACGTTCAGATGGATCACCTTGGGTACTGAGKGTCCTTTCAATCCTTGCCTAGCTGCTACCAGACTTTCTGATCTGGTCATTAAAAGGGCAATGGGTGCAAGGTCTTGTTCAAAGGAATGACTCCTGCAGGGAAGCTCTCAAGGAAATAATGAGGAAAACTATCTTCAATATCAAAGATGCTTCACCAAACATAGCCCTGTCCGTAAAAGACTTTGTGAACAACTTGTCATGAACACACTGAGGGCAGAAAAAAGCCCAGAAAAAAACAAGAATTCTCCAGACACTTCTATATGGGAGGATAAAATGCCCCATCGTCAGCTGTCAGCTGTCATGGGATGATCACAAGGCTTTGATATTTAAAACAGACCTTTAAACCAGATGCAGCGTTAGATTAAAAGCTATAAACCTGTTTAATTGTTTGCCATTATGSAAGGAACGGTTTGTTTAATTAGAAGGTATTTGGCAACTTGTTAGATTGTAAAATGTTTGACAAGATGCCAGTCAGACCCTGGAAGCGATAACAGCAACATCAGACTCGTACGTGTTGTACATTTTGTGCCACATGTGTGGTACATTCTTCAGGGGAGCAGAATTTAACGGCTGGGGAAGGTGCTGGATGAGCAGTGTGATTATTTTGCAAAATAGCTGCTGCAGAGCAAAGTCAGTGAAGGATTTGCCCAGGCTCAATCCAAGCAGGACCCCTCTAGTTCTGACCCTCATGTTGTCCCACTCTTATCCTCTCCACTGGAGTTCTTGGCCCCACACACTGGGAAACTCTGTGCCTTTTTTATCAACTCTTGGTACACGACTCAAAGCACCTCGCTTAAATCAGGCCTTTAATGGACACTGTCACATCCAGTTGAAAGAGTTGGACAGACAAAAGACATGCAGATAAAATGCTTCTCCTACAGTGCATTGGCTTTCCTGTGATTGCCAGTGAAGGGTGAGACACAAGAGAATGGGCAGCACAACACCCACCCAGATCCGAGCGAGCCATCCACACACAGACATTTCTGCTCAGGTTATCGAGCTCCCTGCATGTGTTTTATAAAGGGAATGTTAAGTGGACACCAGGGCAGCCCATTTCACTGCATTGAACATGGTCATACAAAAATAAACAGATGACAACCCAGTAATTTYACTGATTGGAAATGTGAAAGGAGCRGGCCTTTTGGGGTTATATCAGGTAACACAGCTTCTCAGTTAGAGAAGCCTTGTGTATTTTTTTTTCCCTGGCCATTCTGAATTTGGTCTAGCAGAGAGAGAATGTAATAATGAAAAATATATTGACAGAACTGCTCAAAAAACATGCTTGAAACAGGCAYATTTGGATCCAGCTTGGTTCAGCAAAACATTCTGATTGCAACAACTACATTTTTGGCATGAGAGGAATAACAATCATTTTTATTTCTTTCTTTTTGTTCTTTAAATGCTAACATGTATGTGTCAGTGATATTGTTCTGATTTGCAATTTGAACATGAAAATACATCAGTCACTAATGCAGTGCATTAATGTGTGCATCCTTCCATATTTAACATTATGCTTCAGCATTGAATGGAACATATAATCTTGAAGCCAATTCCKAATAAAGACATTTCAAAATATTGCAATTCTTTGCAGACTGGAAATTTTTGCATTTTGGTCATTTTTTTGTTGAAAGCACGTACGAGCAAACTACCTAAATCTTAAATATCATCTGGCTCAATTTGAGTTTTTCTTTGATTTGGTATCACTCGGTTGGGTAATTATTTATTTTCAATATTATTTCCTAACAATTTTTTTTTTTTTCTCAGTAAGCTAATAAGCTGATTCCTACTCCTACTCCAGGTAACCCATTGTGCTGTCAGAAAGCCCCTTCAATGTTCTGTGCTTGCATTCTCCACCAGGAAAACCCTACAGCTGTCGAGTTACAGACTTTGAGAGATGTTACCAGCCAAATATTCCTCCATCCTGCTTTTAAACAGCTTTTTACAGAGGCAGAAGCTTCAAATCCAGGCAATCTATCCCTATGGTGTTTTTTCCATCCCCTTAAAAAGGTTTTCCTCCTGTCTAACCCAAACCACCACTACTGCAATTTAAGCCCATTACTTCTTGCCTTATCCCCARTGGATATGGAGAGGAGTTCATTACCTCCCTCTCTGCAGCAATCTTTAACATATTTGAAGACTGTTATCATGACTGTCTCACAGTTGTCTTTTTCCTAGACTAAACAATCCAATTTCTGTCAATCTTTTTCACAGAAGTTCTATTTTCAGTCCTTCTCATCGTCTTTATCATTTTCCACTCTTTTCTCTATTTTGCAGCCACCATCACACTGTCCTTTTTCTGCCACCTTCTTGGATTTTATCTTTGTGATGGGAATATTTTTTATCCAGATGCACAAGTACCAGCCGGGACAATTCAGACTTTGATGATGGGGCATTGCTGTAACTCCCCCAGTAAATAARAGCAGARTKCCWSGMACCACAYCACCWGATTGTGGAAATAACATCACCTYAGCCATAGACATCAGGGCTCTACAYTGAAATATGGAGGGATTAAGTACCAATAGTCAGCTCAAGATGTTCATTGGCATGAAAGACTTCTCTGCTTTGTTTTGGTTTTCTTTTTTCTTCCTTTTTTCTTTTATTTATTTTCAAAGAAGAATTCTAATGAAAATATGTTCAAATGAGGTCTATAAGCAAAATTTCTCAGGAAGTTGGTTGCCTTTGAAAATATTGGGAGGCATAGCTTTCAGGTCAAAATAGTGATATTTATTTTATTAAAATCAACTGCTTGAAAATCTAAAATTGCTGGGGAAAAAAAGAATGCCTGGCAAGTATGCTAAGTATATGAAAACCACTGACCAGGTCCTTAACTTGTGGTATGCATGCTATTTCCATCTGTGTCACTAGCAACCATTCCAGCAAACCCCTCTGATCCACTATCACAAGCAACAAACTTTACCACATCTTTCTATTCCTAAATATTCTCTCCAGAATCTCCACCAAGTGACAGATCTAACATGTCAGGGGTGACTGACATTTATAGTGCTCCTCTGTACACAAGAACACAAGGTGTTTTTATAGAAATCTGGGCTGCTTTTTTCATGCCCCATAGATCTCTGAATAAACGCAACTTAAAAGGGAAGATAATTATTTCAGCACAACTCTTAGTAAGGAGATTTGGAGAAAGGAGGTAAATAGTTATTCCTACATTTATTTCTTGGAAAGCTGTCTCTGTAAACTGTTCCAGGCTGTAAATTCCTCTCTGAAAGTTGATTTCAGGCATATCTCAGATAGGTTCAGAATGTGCTTTTGTTTCAGATAAGGTAAAAATGCTTCAGAGACTTATCTGTGTCTCTCCTAAAGGTCTTCAGTTTGCAAAACTATGCTACAAGTATCGTGACAAAGAGCTTCTATACTTAATTTTTTTATACTTTTCCCCACACTGAAATTAGAATAACAGAGTTTGAGATTGTTCCTCCAACATTGTCTTTTATTGGTCCTGATTAAACATAGGAAATGCAAGAGAAAGCAAAATTTAACCACTGGATATTGAAAGGGAACGTACCTCGATTTAACCACTTAATATTGAAAATTTARTCACTGAATATTGAAAGAGTTATGGGCAAATTATCCCAACAGATCCTGTTTAGTGATGCCCAAGTGACTKGACTCCAGGAAAAACCTGGTTTAAGCCAAGTTGTGCAGGAAGTCACTGTGACAATCTCTGCAATTCCTTGTCCCTCTGTCGGGCCACGCTGACAGCAAAGGAGATTCTGCCCTTTGTTTATTTTTGAATAATTATAAAATATTGACAAGTTCACCTTTTCCACCAGTTAGTGAAGTTCCAGAAAGTCCAGAGCAGTGGTGTGCTCAGAGCAGGCTATGGTGGGTTGCAACCCATAGTTGTGTCTCCATCCAGACATTGCCCGCTCCAGCACAAACCAGGCACATACAGGGTAACCAGTTCTTTGGCCAAACATCTTGCTTTGCTGGTATGACACTCTTAAATAGAAGTTTTTCATGTTTATGATAAAAATTAATTCCGTTTGAAAAAAGAGCATCACAGGCCTTGGGAAAAAAAACAAGTAAACAAACAAGCCAACAGACCTTTAAATCAGTTTCTGACTAATTCTGTTTTGTCTCATGGATGTTGCATTCCCTCTCATTGCAGCATTAGCAATGCTGCCTGGAAATGTCCCTTTTCAGCTGGCAGCCTTGTGCTGYATCAAAACCTTCTGTCCTGAGGTGATCTGAGTTGCAGGTTGACTAAAAAAAACAGCTGCATTCATTTCTGGATGTAACTGGCAACAGCAAAGATAAAAAGCACGATGGATCCTCAAGTCAGCATCTGAACCATTTCTCCTTTCAGGGATCCACTCTCAGAGATCATCTCTGAGGAGCCTTCTCAATACAGCCAGCTGGTTAGAGAAGGAACTGTGGGAATTTCATAGGCATTCATATTGTTATCATCACTGTTTAACATTCACATTGAAGATCCCACCCTCTTTGTGAGCACAGAGCACATTAAAAATCATGGTCTCAAAGCGCTTGTTATCTAGCAGGCAAAAATAGAAGAAAAAAGAAGCCCAACCCTGAAACTACAGAGGAGGGTTGTAGTAATAAGACAGAGACAGGATTTTTTTTCTTTGCAATGAATCTGGTACTGGGAAATATTGGAACTGTCAATACAGCACTGACTAGGTTACATCCATGGTATCAGCCTTTAATTTGGACATCTTCAGCTCCTACGGATCCCTGTGGTCTACCAATGACCAGTACCCAGTGCTTCTTATCAGAGATGATCAATTTGGCCAAATGCCACATGGAAAGAAAACTTCCCCTGGCATTACTTGTGAGTTCTGCCCTTCTCCTTTGGAGCATCCTTCCCTTCCAGCCAGTGGGGCATATTACATGTGGAGTGGGGCAYTTCAAGGGAAGTCAGGGGGAGAGGGCTGGTTATTATTTTTTCACCCATCCCAGTGTCAGAGGAGACCTCCTCTTCTTCACAGCTCCTCAAGGGTTTCTGGTAATCAGCAGGACCTTGTGCTTTTCCTCCTGGCATCAGCAACTTTCCCCTTTTATCACATTTGTTGCTGACTCCTTCCAGTCTGCTGCTCCTTGCAGCTGTCTGCCAAAACCAAYATTCTCACAGCTGCCAGAGGCAGCTTAGACTGGCACATCATAAAAGGCAGCAAGGGCCACATTTCCAGATTAAAATAAACCCCGCCACTTCAGCGCCTTCTGACAATGTGTTTGACATRCCTGTGCTGTGGCCTCACTCCTTGGCTCTGACAGGACACAGACATGGCCATGGCAGCTCACATGGGCATCTTGCTCCCATCTCCACATGCCCAGCACCAGTGGCCTATGGGATGACACAGTGCCACGGACCTAATCCTGCTCCTTCTCCATATCTCCTTTTTCTTTGGGATTACAGAGTGCTGAGTTGAACACCAGCTTGTTGCCTGTGGTAGAGCTTTCCTCCTAACATTTCCAGGATTAAATGCATGTATTGTTGATGTATTTATTGCTGCCTTTTGGTACCAGTAGGAACAGGTTGTGATCTTGGTCATTACAATATGAACACACCTTATTTTGGACAGAGATTATCCTCTGTGTCCATCCACAGCTGGTAGCAAAAGGGAAGGGCAYGTCTACACATTCCCAGCCAGCACCACATCCTTGTTTTCTGACAAAAAATATTATGAAACTGGCACAGCAACCTGCAATTCCAGAAGACAGGAATTCCYAACCCAGGTGGTCCTTTCCCATTTGCTGTTCCAAAGAAAACTTTAGCTCGCGGACAATGTCTACAGGAAAGAAATTCAGAGCAAAACAAAAAGAACAAGCCCTGGGCAGAGCAGGATAAACAGTGCCTGAACTTTCTGCTTTGGGTGAAAAATATACTCACAGGTTTTGAAGGTATAAGGCCTTTGATTTTTCACTCAAGTCAGTCAGTAATTTGAAATACTCTGGGGAAAGACCCCAGGCCATGTGTTTATGGGTCACTGAGAGTGAAAACTCAGTGAGCCTAAATCATAGGGCAGCAATCAGAGTTTACTGAACACCTTGCAAGGACACCAGCTCTCACATGTCCCTCAGCCTGCTAAAAAAAATGAAGCCACAGAGCATGGCACACACTAACCCCTTCCAAGGTCCAGCAGAAATTCAGGGGTGTGTTTTTTATCTGTTTCTACTTCTGACACCACAAAGCAACCAAACTCTTCTGGGGCAAATGCCAGACTGCCCTACTGCTTGTTTTTCCAGATTCCTACCTCACTGCTRCTCTCCCCATTGCCATATTACATATGAGTAGCCAAGTTTGCAGCATCCCTCCCTTCACCCCAGGATGCTTTAGACACAGAGGATGGTTTGTAGGGTCAGCAAAATTTGACAGCCACCAAGAAGCATCATTCCAGCCTCTAGAGTGTTACTATCAGGAGGTTGATATCAGTGAAAATCAAAATCAATTAAAATCCACCCAAATTTGATCCAAGAAAATTAAAGATTGAACTATGTCTGGAGATAGAAGCTGCTTTTAAATATAGTAATACTGGTTAATTATATTTAAGGACATTTCYATCAGCTGCAGTTAATAGATCTAATCAAGAATTCTTTTAGGTCTCCTTCATTCTGCCTCTCCCTAGACCTCTTAATTTTGGGGAAAACCTTTGGGGATTTGTGTTCCCTGCCTTTTCTGAGGGTGGGAAACATACCTTGTGCCAAGCAGCTTGTCCCCTCATAGCATTTTTATAAACTGATGGTGGGAATGACTCAAGTATTTTAGTGGAGTTAAAATGGTGCAAACTTCTTTATCAGATGCATCTTCCTTAGTCAGAGCTGTGCAAATTCCTCAGATTTTAACACAGTTATAAAACCACAGAGATGAGTCTCTCTCCAGAGGTGCCTGTGTCTCCATATCGAGCATGGAAGGAGATCAAACATTCCTTAGATTGGATGTCTAAATTTTGCATGGGTAAAGTCAGTGCCAGTGTGAAAGAAAAGGCCCTCATAAATTTTGGAAGCCAAGAATATTATGGCTTTCAATCTATCAGCYGCCTCTTGTATGCTTCATTAGCAAACCATTTTCCACTCTGTTTTTTTAACTTCTTGGAGCTGTTTCTTAATTTTTGAGTGAAAAATTTTCCCATGAGAAGTCAGGGTGTCATCTCGTTTAAGTCTTCCCTATGAAATGGTTGATTTTCAGATGTATTTTTCTTTGCCAGAAAAAAAGGAAGATAAAATATTTCTCTTCAGTGTTGCACCCTCTATCAGCCAATATGTTTCGTATGGAAGATGCAGCTCTGAGTTTCTTGTGACCTTGTCTCCTCCTCAGCTGAACACTATCTCCCCCCAAAAATTTGGAGGGCAAGCAGTTACTCAAACAGGATGTCTGGGTTCCTTATCTAGCCAGGGCAGCCAGCAAAGTTATCTCTAAGCATGCAGTGATCTGTTTTATCTGAGCTCTGGTGTTCAGAATGGAAGAACTTCCCCTCTAGACTGGCTCATCCCTCTCTTTCATTCATTTCAGAAGACATTTTAGACAACTACAGCTATAAGAAATTAATCTGAGTCTCCCATGACTGAAATGTTCCARTGTCTCAGTATTCTTCTTACATTTGGATGACAAATAATTTAAGTCTGATAACACCTTTTATTCTRCTGGGGGAAACATTGGTACTCTCCTCTTCTGCTCTGACATGGGATAAAACAAGTATGTGAATTTCCCATGAGTCAGATATTTTTTTCCCATCCATTGCTATTTTTTCTGCTGTGATGCTATATGTGGAGYTCTACAAGAAGGAAAGATTGCCAAAAATATCAGCTCTTCCCAAACAGCATGACAGATACAATATATGCAATACAGATGGAAAACGGCACAGCGTGGACACTTTTATAGCATGAAGATTCTCAGCACTGTCAAAAGCAGAGTGAAAAAACAATAGCCTGACTTTCCTCCCATCTGTCCTGGTGTAAATCAGATATAAATCCAGGAGAGCTGCACCTCTATAAAACCAAGAAGAGAAATGAACTAAGAACTGGACCCATCTCACCTTTTAATCCCTGCAATCATTCAAGGKAGCACCACAGTACAGACCAACTTTTATGAAAGGCAAGAGGAGAAATGGGCTTAAGTTTTATGTGGAAATTGGAGGTTTGCATAAATACCTGCCCTCCCCTTTTTATATTCTTACAGCTTCTGAAATTTAGCAAATATAAGTTAGCAAACCAGGAATTCTTTCGGGGAAAAGCTGCAGCACCTTCACAACAAAACATATAATCTAATCATTGCTGCCTAGGTTCCTCCCCATCTCGTGTACCTCCCTCCCCTGAGTACTACTGAAAACTCTTCCTAATCCTCAGCCTTTCACACTCCTTAACCTACCAGAAATAAAATGTGAAATTAATACAGGAGCAACATGAAAAGATATAACTGAGAAGGAGAGAAACAGTTGTCAGCAAAATCAGGACTAGTTTGCAGAAGACGAAAACAGTATAATTATTAACAGTCTTTCAACTCAAGAACAGGAAAGAATAAAACAAACTGGAAAGTTGAAGACAGCTTAAAAAAAAAAAAAAGGTGGTTCTTCATTCAGCTGTGGAAATGCCTGTCACAGAAGCTTGCAGAAAGTAAAGTTTTGCAATAGCTCAAAAAGTGGGTTTGGAGAAAAAAGGCCAAATCAATCAAGAAATGTTAAATGCTCCATAGAGGAAGTCACCTGAATTGTATCATACCAAACCCTGAGGGGTATTCTTTATAAATATACTCCCTTTACCATTATCCTGATATAGGATATAGGCTGACTTTGAACATAGGGATGGACCATTGGCCTCCTCAATGACTGCTCTTCTGTCAGTCCATGGGAGGCAGCCTGCTGGGAGAATGTCTGCATCTCCTGCTCTGGAAACAGGAGATAACTGCAGAATCCACATATTTTTCCAAAATTGACTCTTGCCTTGTGCTCATCCCCAAAGTTCTGGCATTGCTCGTTGCCTACCCAGCAAGCCAGTGGTAGGAGACCTGGCTGAGCCTCAGGTTCACATGGGAGGTTCACATGGGACCTTCCTTCCTTCCTTCCTTCCTTCCTTCCTTCCTTCCTTCCTTCCTTCCTTCCTTCCTTCCTTCCTTCCTTCCTTCCTTCCTTCCTTCCTTCNTCCTTCCTTCCTTCCTTCCTTCCTTCCTTCCTTCCTTCCTTCCTTCCTTCCTTCCTTCCTTCCTTCCTTCCTTCCTTCCTTCCTTCCTTCCTCCTGTCAGTCCCACATCCTGCTCTCAGCTGCACAGTGACTCAAAATCCCTTTGACAGCCCTTGAAGGCTGTGGTCCTGAACCCCAGGATTTAATTGTCATGGTATCCGAGCCATTTAAATCATGGATAAAGAAAGAACAAAGTGAAATYTGCTCCCTGAGCCCAGCTGCACATATCACAGAGGGGTTTTACAGCCCAAGCCCAACGGGGCATTGCAAACCCTGGTTGAATGAAGAAGCCAGAAGATATTCTCCACAGGACAGAGTATACAACCCATCTGGATACATGCAGAAGGAAACAAGGCAGATGAGAAGAAATATGTGGGACATAGCTAGAGGATGAAGGCATAAAAACTGGCCCAAGCAGGATTGCAACAAATTTCCCTGTAATTCAGCACCATCAAAATTAAATCCTTSTTGAAAGAGAGTAGAGCATCAGATTGGAGAGCTAAGGGTCTGTGCATGCTGGGGGAAGGGCCASATGACTGACTTTGCAATGCCTGAAATCAGACATCTGTTAAGGATTGTACGTGACAAACTCTTTGCTGAGAGTTAATGAGGTCACTAGAAATGGTTCAACATAATAAATTTAATGAGGCAATAAAAAGAATTAGAAATGGCCTGGCTTGTAGGAGTTTGGATCTCARCTTGCTCACAGTTCAGGGCTATTTGGGCTGAAGGTTTGGCCCATTACAGAAGGAGAAGTGAGGAAGTAAATGAATTCATATCTACTTCAGGTGACTGGGTGTGCACTCAGGGCACAGTGTAGCCAACTGATTTATTTTTATAAAATATTGAAATCATACTACWCATACAAAATCTTCATTGATTGCATCTGTCTAAAGTAGCAGATCTTTAGATCCTGTGACATTGAAGACAATGAAATACTTAACAAATAGCTAGGAAGAAAAATGTTAGGCTAAGAACCATTGAGCCTCAAATCCTCTGAAATTGGAATATCGCTACATGAAATGCATACAGGAAAAATTCACCATATAATTCACTCACTCTTCAGAACCTGCAAATCTATTAGTGTCTAGCCCTTAATTACCAACTTCACTGACTTGAAAATTTTTCAGACTCTGGAATTGGAAGACAACACAACTTTTTTATCTTGTCTATGGTGATAAACATATCTTACTGTGATCTGGCAGCAGGTACCTATACCTAAATCCTTGGAGACTAGTGAGCCACTAATACTAGTCTTAGGCAGAGAAAACTCATTTTAATATGATGATGTGTATTGGTTAAAGAATTTTCCTGGAGTGGTAGTACAGATTTCCTGAAGGTAACCCTAGAATCCATCCCCTGGGACTAATGTTCTGGCCACAAAATTGTTACTACTGCTTTGTTTTTTAACAAGAACCAGGCCCATTTGGTAATCTTTGTGGAAAGAGGACTAGCAAACTATATCTTGAATGGAGATATATCTTTACAGCACGTTGGTCTTCTGCTGTAAGGAAACCTGCAAGAAGGGAGTTGGATCTCTGCAGGCACACAGAGGGATCTGCCACCCTGCACTGGCAAAAGACACTTGAGTTTTTACTGTCACTGTTTGAATGGCATTGTAAACAGAAGATGAAGTTTTCAGTACAGTTGAAATGCTAAATTCTAGCTTTCTAGATACACTAGCATCCTGCATAATACATACATAATATTCTACTGTGGATGATATATGCATTAAGTCAGCAAAGTAGTTATTTCTTGGAGAGCAAAGTGTTCTCTCATACATGGAACAGCCCAAACTGAAGATAAATGTATAAACCAGGTGCCATCCCCTCACCTGTGCTCTGCAAAAATCAGTACAATCATGGCAGCCCTTTCTGGTGTTGCTTTCTAGGTATTTTACCACACATAGCTCAGCTGAGAAACAGGTAAGTTGAGAAGGAGCAAAAATAATCAAGGATTTGATTGAGCAGGCTGAATCACACACTACACTCTTCAGCCTACTGAAAGTGCCCGTGCTATGCATATGACACAACCTTCACTTAATAATCCATCTCCAATTATTGATCCTTTAAGATCACATGCTTCTTATTTCAGGTATTAACACAAAAATTAAAACACTCATGCTGCACCTGGGTTGTGGGCTTCCTTGAGGGTTTGACCAAGGCCAGGAGGCCTAGGTTCCCAAAAAAAAGCTGCTTCCAGGTTTTAGTGTGTTTGCTGGAACAATTGAATTAAAAGAAATCATTAACACATCAGCACAAAGACTTTTGGGCCCTGTGTTGTTAAGAAAAAGCACAAMTAAGGCCAGTGCTGCAAGTCCAAAACCAACAGAAGCCAATGGGAGYCCTTCCATACTCTGATTTAAAGGTGCTGTGTGTAAAAAACTTCAATGTGCAATGGGGACATCCCCACACTTGTACAGAAAACAGACTTTGCTGAAGCAATAACTCTTTCTTCACACAGCCGCCTTGCTGCCTTTTACTTATTTACTAATTTACTAATTTACTTATTTACTAATTTACTTGTACTGCTGTCTCTTGTTGGCTGTTGAACCCCACGGCATCAACCCTACCAATACCTGTTCTCACATTCAGGAATACCAGCACCACCAAAATGGTGGTGGAATCTATGGGATGATGCTGAATTCAAACACGGAGCAGGYAAATGATGCCACAAGACCTGTGAGCACCAGGGCAGCAAAGGAAGAATTCAATTACCTCTGTTCCAGCTCCTCATCCCTGCTGAGAACCCGTGTATGATGATTATTTCAGACCAAAAGGGCACAACTTCAGCAGCTCAAGCCAATGGTCCACAGATTTAAAACTAAGAACCACCTATCTTGAGCCCAGGAGCCTTTATTTCACTGAATGGAGCACTTTTTCCCATGAGTGGAACACATGTTGGTTTGTCACATCATTTGTAAATCTCGAGTAATGTCGCAAGATTYTTATCTGCAACCTTTTTTTTTCATGCCGGGTTTTTGACAAGGTAAATGAAAATCCATCTCGTTTGGCTGAGTTACAGAGCATAACTTCAAGGGCATTCTTTCATTTCCAACCTTCTGTTGCTTTTGACATAAATCTTGGGAGCTGGACTACTTAGAAAGCAGCAGGACACCCCAGTCAACATTTCCTATTCTTTCCTTTCAAAATATTCTTGTTTTCATTATAAGGTGCTCTCAAAAAGGGGAAGGTTTTATTAATTTTCCTTTTTTTTTTTTTTTGTGAAATGCTGCAAATATGAGGAGATCAAGAGCAAAACCCGTGTCAGACAAAGTTGTAGCCACTCAAAGTGATCCATTGAGTTGTGCTACATTTTGCATATGTGTGTATTTAACCTCCTTGTTGCTACAGGATTTTTGTTACTCTTTCTTCCCCCTCTTCCAAGTGCTGATGGAGTTTTAAGATTCCAAGGCTAAGATATTTTAAACTTCAGTATTAACTGTATGTTTCCTTTGGGATATCCTAGGTAAACTGAATGCTGATTTTCTTGGCATGCTCTGCTAAGGTTTTATTGGTATCAACATTTTCTCTGTTTCAGGTCGCATGGCAGAAAAATTCTTCCTGAAAGTTCAACAAAACCCACACTAAGAAAAAGGCACTGTCTCCTCTCCTCATTTTAAGGCATTATGAATTAGGCTCTAGGCAGTGGGAAATCATGGGAATTATTCCACTGTGTTCATCCATATACAATAATCAAACATGGGAATGTATGGWCCTGGTGGAGGCAATCATAGTGTTAGAAATAAACAAAATATAGAAAAAGCATGTCCCTTCTAGAGAAATATTTGTTTGCACAGAGAGATAGGCCTCACTGTGTGAATATAAACAGATATCAGACAAACCATGACTGAAGAGTATCAAAGTGAAAACCCTTCAGAGAGGGTGACAGAGAGATCTGACATGTCACTCTTTTGTGATGTTCCCAGGCTGCTTTTTAATGCAGCTGTAATACCAGACTACAAAAGGCAATTTTGAATATAATGTCTATTTTGGGCACAAACATTTACCAAAACATGTTGGCAAGTGTGTCTGTGAATTTGTATCTCATCCTGAGAAGACACACCTACCCTCCATGAGATTCTGTACAGGTTCTCACAGTTTTATCACTGAGCTTTCCAGGCCCTTTGTGATTCCTGCAGCCAGTCCTTGGGTTGCTGTGTTTGGTGGGTTTTGTGGTACCACATATTCTCRTGTCAGGCCTCAAATTAAAGGCATAACTACAAGAACCTATGTGCATGTGGCATGTAGGGCTCAGAAACAGAAAGAAGGAAACCCAACCACTTCTTCTGTTGGGAACTGCCTGTGGGAGGCAARACTGGGGGATGAATTTAGACATAAATCTGTTCTCAGTTAGGTGGGAATTCTCATATCTTTTATCTTTCAGTAAGAACGTTTCACAGCATGATATTGTTTAAGAATAATTAGCAGGTTTAAAAAAGAGCAAACGCAACAAAGAAAAACAAAAAACACTAACTCCCTCAAACCTAATCAAAGCATTGTAGGTAATTAATGGCAATTCATTTGACTATGTAAACTATCCCACTTGGAAAGATTTTGACTTTTGAGGCTGGGCTATAAATATTTTACACACAACTCTCSGTATAATCAGCTTTCAGCTGGGGTCCGAGTGAATAACTGATCTGTTCCAGCTCACCTTCCCATCTGCTCAGCTCTGCCAGTGCTGTCTGCATTAACATCCTGCTTTGCTGTTTCTCTAAAAACATCACCATTCACTGCACCCTGTTAGGTCCTTTCAGAAGGCTCAGTCTTTCAAGGATGCCTTCAGTTAACCTGGTAAAGACTCTGCTTGGAGTTTATGTAGTCTTTCATTGGGAAGGAGAATTTTTGGAGKCCAGACAAGTCTATCTGTTGGAAATTAATTTACAGCCACTGGTGGAGGAAGTGCAAAGGTGTAAATTTGTGACAGGGAAAGGGAAATTTACTGTRTTTAATTTTATTTAGTATAAAGACGATAGAAAGTCATATGTGCTTCTCACTCCTGTGGTCTATGTCTTGGTGGGGAAAGACTTATTGAGTGCTCTTTGGGAAAGGGATTTCTTAGGGCTGTTCTAATGCAGTGGCAAAATATCTAACAAGTTTCTTTTAGAACAGCCATAACATCACAATAGAAAAACGGTCCTCATGGGAATTTTCTGGAAAAATGTTCATAGGACTTTGTAGAAAGAGGTAATAAAGGAATCTTCATGGTCAATGCACACAATTTATCATGTTGAGGATGAAATCTCACATGTAAAACAACCTTGGATGAGAGAAAAAGAACTACCTTAACAACACTAGTCATCAAGAACTCTCACTCCCCATTATGGATTCTTCCATAATGCAAATTGTTCTAGGTTTATTCCCACGTGACAAAGCTCTGTGCAGGAGTGGATGCTTATGTCTGGATTGCCCCTCACATCGGGACATCTCTCATCAATACCCATCTGTACTCTGAAAATTTACATGTCCCTATGTGCTCATGAATGCTCCCTCGTGCATCAGATTTTTGGAAGTTTCTGTTGGAATGGCAATTGAGGAAATCACAAGCCTGCACTATTTATGGAGATCATCTGCTCTCACAGTTCACTMTGCAATATGGAAACAACATGTAGCTGGATATCAAAGGCCATGACAGCTGCAGAGGGCCACATCTTTTTCTAATATCACTGCTTTGAGTGGGGAAAAATGTCTCCTTTCTGAGCTCTTCTCGATCATTGATTTGACTCAGAGCCTGCAAGGAAGGTCTGCAAATCAAAAGGTATCAGTGAATGGTTTGTGAATTATTTTGTGAACAGAGTACAGAYCATTAAAGCCGAGTTCCCTTCTGTTTCTAATCACTTCACCTATAATTTAATCCCCTTACAGCAAGAGAAAATACAGAATGAGTGAATGGCAGTCTASAGGGTGATGTTCATGAAGAAGAAACAAAGAGCATTTGGTTGCAGTCAGGCCAGGACTAAGCTCAAGGCCTCAGCTCTGGGGTTGACAAAGTACAGGTAGGTCTGAGAGCAGTTAGCACATTCCTKGGAGTGTAGGGAACATGGTTTAAAATGGCAGGAGCAGCACAGATCTGAAGAAATYCAATGATGTGATTCCACTCACATCAGTCCCTAATTTGCTGTTTCTACATAGGATCACTGGAAAATCCAGTAAAGCTGGCAATGAGCTTTTGTTGCCCATGGCAAAGAAGCCACACCCTTGGCGTGCATCACTCAGGGCTCTGCTGCCTTTATGCTCTGAGTCCATGTGCTACCAAGGCAAGGCCAGGCAAGTTGAGGAGAAAATAAAGGCAGGCCTGTGGCATCCCCAGGAGGGCCATAACCCTGCCCATGTTTCTGAGCACAGCCATTTCATGGAACAATAGCTGAGGGTTACTTATGCATCAGGCAGTCCTCATAGTTGCAGAGAGTTCCCAAATTCCGTGGCTCCTATAAAGCAGGCCAAAATTTTTCAGGTTTTTACTTTTCTATCACCTTGGCAGCTTTGTTCTATTTAAAGAGAAAATCTRTGTAAGTTTCTGCAGAGTAGGCAGGAAACATGCTRCTCCTTTTGTTTGCTTATTCTTTCATGACTGTGCCAAAAAAAAAGAGGTGGAACATGTTACTTTGCAAATCCTTCTCTGAGAAAGCACTTGACTGATGCTTTGACTGATGCTTTTTTGAAACATGACTACTTTGCTTCCTAGACTGTCAATTCTGATTTACCAGTCCTATGCTCTTGGCCCAGTTCTACAAGCAACAGCAGCAGCTATAAAGATAATAGCACAAATGCAGTGGGGCTGAGTGTGGCTTTAGGATGGGATCACATTCCAACATACAGTAGTCAGTTGAATTTTTGGTAGAGGAATCCCTGGAAAAAGAAGAAGAAAATGCTTTTTGTCCCCCTTTCTTTCTATAAAGAAAGCAGTTGGGGAAAGGAGCTTTCTTCCCATGCATCCCTGTTTTTATCACAGTTGTTTCTCACCCTGGTGAACTTTCTTCAGAGCTTTGATGATCTCAGTTTCAAAGGCTGTAGAGAGGTCTTCCACTACTCTGAGRCTTTCCCACTAACAGATCTCTCTGTTAAGTTATTCTATGTCCCCACAGTTTCCTTTCCTCAACCACACTGATCCTATCTTAGATTCTGTGAAATCACCCCTTTTAAATACGATTCTTATTTTACATCATATGTAAGGAGAAGAAGGAATTGCATCCATGCATTGTCCCATCTTCTGTGGGGAGGTTTCTTTGACATGAGCAAAGACTGTAAATTTCCCTTTCCCTGTCCCTTGAATGTTGATAACATTCTTCCTGTCCTGTCTTCCTGTCCTTTGAATGTTGATAGTATTTCTATGTGGCTTTTCTTAGCCACATTTATGTGCTCTTGGCCACACACCACGCAACTGTGGAGCAGAATGCTTTATAAGACACAGACAGAGATGGAAGCAGGAGGATTAAGAAAACAAATGCTAAATGGAACCGTAGATAGATTTGACATCCCAACATTTCCTCATCCCTCAGCAGACACATTTATTATTTGTATATTTCCAGCAGTGTGGAAAATGCCTTTTCCAAATTCCATGCACTGAAAGGAGGATAGTGCCCCTGATGAGGGGGATCCCAACATAATTTGTTCAGCTCAGACCTTCAGCTCTGAAACCTCTAAGACATGAATATTCTAYGTGTCTAGAGTTATGCTTAAAAACAAAATRTRGCACTCTCTACCAGCTTCAGATTGRMTATAAAGGCYRCACTACTGCCATSTAACCATAAATKATGAAGTCTCCAAYCACTGAAGGGGCACAGTGCTAAAGGAGCCAGCAATCAGCTGCAACAGTCTGGATTAGAAACACAGATAYTTCTGTTTAGAAGGGAACTCTTTGTTCAGAATTCAGTTTCTCCAACTTCTAGAAGTCTTGAATTTGAGACTGCTGCTGTTTGCCTCTGCAGGTCTTTCTGCTAACCACAGAGCACTTTGGACAGGCAGTGCTAGCTTTGAAGCTGGCAGAAATCTGGAAGCATTGTATGAAACAGGGCAGCTTCAAGAAGGACTTAAATACAGTCAACTGCGGCCCTTTTCCTGACAGCAGAATAGAACTAATTACCATTAGTCACACTCGCAGAACAATTAATACATTTTTCCTTTGCTAAACAAATGCAATTTGCAAGACCAAACCATACAAAAGGGCGGAGGGGTTTTAAGGCATGCCAGTTGGACTGGSTTTCTGAGCCTCCAGATGGCAGCGAGTACAGAGCAAGGCCACATTTCTCGGCGTGAACAAGAATCTCCATCTGCAGCCTCTGTGTGCCACAAAGCCTGTGACTCATCTGACTGCTTTGTGCTGGCTGGGCCACTGCTGGGTTTGTGTAACCGTGTCCTGCCAGGACTGGGCTCCCCAGTGCCTCAGTGYGCCCGGATCTGCACGTGGTTAAGTCAGAAGAAGGCAGATCTAAGCACATCAAGGATGTTTACCAGCCACAGAGTTCAGCATTCAATTTCTGTCCCTGGAAGCCCATCTGTCCCAAAAGCTCTTGGAATAAGGCCCAGCACAACCCACTGACCTGCMTGCCCATGTGTTTTATACTGAGATTGCAGAGCACTTTCCAAAGTTTTGAAACYGTTCACATTCCCAGAAATGGGAATGAAGACAGGTCATGCCCATCTCTACAGACTAGACACAGATGTGTTTCTCATCTCTTTTCTTCAGCAAAATCTACCCCTCCATTTATGTTCAGGTCAGCACAGAAAGGAAATGTCCCCACACTTTGTGTGACCTGTCCCCTCGGAAGGAGAGGTTTGTCTGCAAGAAAGTACAGTAGTTTCACACCAGTGGAACCACCAGATATAGGCAGTGATGTAACAGTCCTTCTAATGAATTTCCTCAAAAACCTCTAACAAAAAGTACTGAAAGAGTTGATAACCATGAACTTAGGTGAGAACAAGTCTCTATCCACCTGTCCCGTTTGTATGCTGGGGAACTCCCACAAAGCCATACAGAGGAATGAATCAAACATCATCTGGTCTTCCAGTTTTTCCACCTTTTCTAATCTTTGGTCATCCATTCTCTTAATACCCAGATTCCTTGGTGAAAAGTAATGATGGTTTTCTTTCTCTGTGCTGCTGTAGCTTGAAGRATCTGTAGATGTGTCTGATATCCACAGGACTAACTTAGGATTAAATAATATTTTTATTATCTAACATTTATGATGGGCAAATGTAGAACAAGAGCATTAGATAGAAGAACAGTCTGAACCTCTGTCTTTTAGCACTGGACTTGGGACCTGTGTTACCTCCACAATAAATGGTAATTTTCCCATATTGGAGACACATCAATGAAGAGTTTTGGGGTTTCTCTGTTGATGGGAGATACAAGAAGGAGAAGCTTGACAGATGCATATTTATATGTTTGTAATACAGAAATATCATCAGCTACCAAGGAGAAGATAGCAGGCTTAGAAAYGATGTGAGGGCTGTCTAATGCCCAGCCTTTCCAACTGCCAAACAAATGCCATGATGGACAGCTAGGTGTGGCTGTTGTCCCCACTCTGCTCCGTACTAGCTGGTGCAGAATAGAAATTCACACTAATTTGCAGACCAAGAAAGGCCAAGTTAATTCTGGGTGCTACTGGGAGCCTGCCAGCACACATCATGTGGCTTCAGGGTTCAGATGGTGGGGGCTTTACTCTTCTCACCACTACAGAGGAGCGCAGTGCCTGTGGGAATTCATGCCTTGGTCGGTTTTACAAGCTCTGAATGCATAAGACTGAATTTATAGAGTTTTCTTTCTGCTGTTTTTTCAGTATAGTGGCTCCCTCTGTGAGRCGGCAGGCAAGCAAGCAGCTAGAACATTAGGAAGTATTGTATTTATTGGGTCCTGCAGTCATCAAGAAGGTGGGAGGCAGAAAAAAGTATCCTCTCAGGAGAGATACAGATTWGACTTTGAGTCAGTCCTACAGCCAACTGTTTTAAAAGCCCCAGAAGAGGCTTTAACTATTTTAAAATGATTTAGCTGGTGAAACTGCTCCATATGARTTACTTGGTGGAATTAAGGAGACGAGAATGATGAGGAAGGAGTGAGGGGCTTTATCAACTCAGCACTAAATGTTCAGCTGAAAAAGGGAGGGCAAGCAAGACAGCTCATAGATGCCTGTGATTTCCAAGCGATCCATGAATGTTTATYGGGATGTCATGTCTCTGACCCCAGAATGGGATGGGAGCCAATCTGTATAAAAGATACTTTTATATTCCTGGCATAGTTTTGTGGTGAGCAGAATCTGCTGTATGTATATTTTATGTTTCAGGTTGCAGGGCCCTGTGTGGGAGTTTTATATAATGTCTTTCAATATTTATTTGGTTAAACTTTACAATTATGATCCTTAGAGAAAATGATTCTCAGATGCTGGATCGTGCCTGTGTCATTTGACTGAGATTCTTCACAGAGACAATCTTTTACTCGCTCATAGCAGCATCTCTATCATGTATGYTCCTCTAGCCCTTCACTTCTAAATATCTCTGATAATATATTTATCCTCTCTGCCACCATAGGGGCAGTCTCCCCACAGCAGATTGATACACAGACACACTGGCAGACCGTGCTTACACATAAGTGTCTCCCTGGGGTTCTTGTGGTTCCTGAAGACAAACTGGCATGTTCAGAAGGTGTCTCAAAGCCCTAAACTACCTGTGGAAGGCAGAAACTTGTAGGAATATTTACTGGACYCCTGCAGAACCAGTAAAGCACAATTGTTTCAGCAGATGATGTCAGAATATCTAAGACAAAGCTAAGGGTACCAATATTAGTGATTTTCTCCCTCTCATACTTCTTTGCCTTTTTGTCTTCTCTGCAARGATCCCCATCTACAGGTCTGACTTATACCAGGGAACATGTGCCTACTGTTGCCTCATTCCAAACAACTTTTCTAGAGCACTTGACAGGACACATGAAAGGTTTCTACACCTTTTAAAAAAAATGTTCAGACTGGAAAGATTAATGTAGGAGAGAGGCTGTGTTGGCTGACAGGATGAGGACTGAGAAAACACAGTCATGGGTGGAAGAATAATTTAGCTAAACACCTACTCTGCTGTRTATTACAGTGCAGCAGGAAGAGAGATGTTCTCCAACATGAAGAAGATACTTTTCTTCTTAATCATTCCCAACCACAGAAATTGGACCAATCTGCTCGTGGAATGGCAGTCAAACAGATCCAAGAGTTCTCCACCTGTAATGTGGACACACCAAAGATATTCCAGACATTATCCCAGCACATTGGTCTTCTCCCTGTTGTTTTCTGCAGTTCTTAGCTGCTGTCATATGATTCTGCTCACTGGGAAAAGTCTGTAGTGTTGTGCTTCACCCTGCTGTCCCTGCCACGTGGGGATCTGCAATTTCTGAGCTATTCACAAATTATTAAAGAGAGGCTAAATTAACAGGTCTACTCTTCTACTTCTTTATCCMACATCTATATCCCCAGAAAGAGATTGCTGTATCCTTTTGGGTGCACRAACAATGAAACTGGTCAGAGACTGAGAGATTAAGCTGTGTGTGGGTTGGGTTTGTTTGGTGGTGGTTGAATCAGTGCAGATATACAATGAGACAAACGTGTACCACGCAGGCCACCAAAACTCCAGTGGCTTGGGACAGGCCAGGGCAGGCAAGAGGTGGGTCTAGTCACACCAGTGAGAACAATCGTGTCTTTACCGTTCCCATGTGATGGAAGCAGCCAAAGATCTGTCAGCASAGCAGTTCTCATTAAACCCCAGCATTTGCCCGTGGTGAGTGGAACCTGGCACTTCCCAGGCAGAGGTATGTGCTGCACACACTCTCTCTCTCTCTGAGGTTTCTGGGAAGCATCAAGCTGTACAGCCACTCCATGCAGGCTCTTAACACCAACATCTTTGATTTGCACATGGCTTACTGCACACTGAAGAACCCTATGTTCAGGGTGGGAGCAGTTATTCCAGAGCTTCCAGGAAGCATGGAGCTGTGGGCTCCAGAAAGGGTTGGGATTTTCAGGTGCAATGAAGGTATGATCGGTTTATTTCCTCTGAGCAAAACCCAGTAGCTCTCTGCTCTTCCTGGTGGGGAAGGAAATCCTAGACAAAAATGAAAAATCCTCAGATTCTATCAAAAATTATGACCAAGTGAAAAACAAGCATATTTTTACATAAAGACAGATGTGAAATATCTCAAGCCATTGCACAGATGCTAGAGACAATTAACAAAAAAAGTTCGGCTCTAATCAGTGCAATGCTGTGTTATGTTTCATCTCGCATTCCCATGTGGGTAGGAGGGAGAAGGAGAAATTAAATATCCTGAAGTTGAATTTAGGTCATCAGGAGTCTTCAGGGTTAATGGGAACTGTTATTGCTGAGATGCCAGGGAAAACTATTTCAGAACTATCAGCTCTGCCAAAAAGAGCAAAATGAATCAAACATTTGAGTTCCTGTGTAGGAAGTAAAAATAATTATTCTGTTATTTATTACTGTAAAAAAGGTCTAATTTCAGCCAAACTGTCTGAAAAAAAAGCATTCAAATTTTATGCGTTTGTGGCTGTAGGAGGATTTGACTTGGATGGTTTAAATGAGTCCCTGTGTGTGTGTGTAAATGTCACAACATGCCAAATAAGCAAGGGTCCGAKGAGTAGGAATACGGCTGCATTTGAACTTTGGGAAAATTCAGATTCATGGCCTGCTTGCATTTTGGCACAGCAAACTGAGCCAAAGCCTTTACCCAAACACACCCAGGACTGTGAAAAGTTCAGTCCTGCATTGAGTTTCTCGTTCCATGTCTGTTGCTGAAATGGGCTGCATAGGCCTTTTGTGTGTCACAGATGAGCCAATATATTTTCTGCTTCAGTTTGGAAGTGCATCTTGTTGCAGCTTCATAATGAGCTGTCTCTACAGCGGATGTCAAACGCCAAATTARAAGAAGTTTATTTTCCATCCTAGAYTGAGTATTTCCTGAGAAAACAAACTCTTTGTGAATATTTAAATCTGCGTGGTGACCTGCGTTTCTYCAGTGCCAACGCTTTGTGTGTGCTATGAGAGAAAACAAGAGCTGATTCCCAATGTCCTCCTTTCCTTCCCACGCCACTGGAAGCCAAGARTTGTGCTGAGGCAGCATGCTTGGACCTCCGAGGTGCTGAGGGAGATCCTCCACTGGAGAAATCCATCAGGAATCTGAAACTTCAGCTGTCTGCTGAGCTGCTGTGCACATCCCAATGCTCTGCTGGCTGAAGTCCTCTCCTCAGTTTTTCTTGGAGGGCTCTTCCTGTGGAAGCAGTGTTTTTGCAGGCAGAACACCTCCAGCTGTTGCCAGTGGTGGGCTCTCACCTTCTACCAGAGTGGGCCATAAAATAATGATTTCCCCACTAGCTGGAGAACAGTCATACAGAGTAATAGAAAAATCACATTACAGCTATCAGATTCTGCAGAATGGTTCAATAAATACAGGTGACAACCCAATTCCCTGCTACTTCTGTGGAGAGGTCTAAAATAACATATRTAGATCCTCGGGGCATCATCTTCATTCTTTTAGATGAGACTTTGCCACAAAAGCATTAAAAAAAATAACCACGAGAGTTGCTGTTTTCTCAGGTTTGGAAGATCATTGGGAATTGGTCCAAGATTGGATCTTAGTTAAGGGAAGACTTCTCCAAAGGGGAGTTCCACATGAGATGAGYTCCCTAGGGATGGAAGAGCTCTTGTTCTTGGCTGCTCCTTTTATGAGATGTGTGTGGACTGGCCAGAGCGAGCTGTAAATGAGACACGATCAGAGTTGGCTTTTCAAGGCTCATTTTCCCAGTCGTGGCAACCTCCAAGGCTGCACAGTTCAGTGTGAATTCACCTCCTGGAAACCCAGGACTATCTTGACAATCTGCCCCAGGCCTGCTTGTACTGATCTTTTGGTTGTGTTAGGGGTGACCCTTTACAGAGTGTTTAATGACTTTATGGGAATCTGGGAAAACATCCAATCATTCATAGCTGAAATATTGCACTTTGGACTTGGTACCAATACAAGCAACCTTGTACTTTATAAAACTGACTGGGAACTGGTTTCCCACCCCTTTTACTCTTCCAAGAACTACAGCCACCACAATAAAGTAGCAGCAGAATTTATGATCATTTACAGTAAGTGGAAACAAGGCGCTTCTGGTATTCCATGCCTGGTGCTATTTTCCTTAAAACATCGAGACTCCTAAGAAATGCTTCATGYACAGTCACATGCAAGTATCTACTAGGCCTTTCAAGCTGCTTTGACTTGCCCCAAAAGGAACAAAAATCTCTTTGCAGTTGCAAAATAACACGTGTTAACTCAGGTCAAGTCATCCACAAAGGCAGCACTGCAGATTCAAGCCTGAAAAAGATTTTCAATTATTTTTTTACTTCTTTGCCACCAGTACGTTTAATAAAAGTCCCTTCTCATGCTAACTCTCTCTCATACACCCAATATAGTTCTAACAAATTCAGAAGCAACTTTAAAGCAACCTGGGTGGAGATAAAGGCAAGGGGTTTTTAATTTCAGGAAAAGCTAAGAGAGGGAGCTCTTCCCAGCTTGAGAGATGGCTCTGCAATYTGAGTTAAGACAAACACAGRTCCCAGCTCATCGCTCCGTGTATGKACYGTTTTTAAAACAAGGAGATGTTATGCCTGTCAACCTGCCCAGAAATCCTTTAGCCAGCAAAAGGAATCTGAAACCGAGATTGTCAAAGGCCAAAAAAAGAGCATTTTGCAAAGGCTTCAGGGGTGTTAGGGCTGAGGAGAGGAAGAAAATTGCTAGAAAACATATCTGGGAAAACAGATTGGCCATTGACTCATAACAAGACCTTAATCTGCTGCAGTCAAACATAAAYATGTGCATTGCCAGGGCTGTGGATTGCTGGATAGAGAGTGAACAGATGAAGGAAGTGTTGTCCATGGTCTTACTGTGCATAAAAAAGGATTAAGAATGTAATATGGATAAACCTGAATTATGTGGGGGAGGCAAACTCCCCTGCTGTCTTTTCTGGTATTGCAATTCAGGATCTTCTATCAYAAGGAGTCAATACTCCAGAAAAGCTTTGGTTTGGTGTGTGAGTAGAAGACCTGTGAAGGGGCCACRACCTCGGAGAACATCCTTTGGAAAGCACTTCAGCAAGAATCTACCTGGCCTCACAGTGCCAGGAAGGATTTGCATTATTAATTATCCATAAATGAGGAAATTCAAGCACTGACCAGAGTAGATCTCCAGGTCACAAGAGATCAAGGGCAGTGTTGGAGCTGAATCCCAATCTTCTGACATAAACACAATAACAGTGTTTTCCAAAATGCTCTGTGATTCTAGGTGTGGGGAGGTAACTTGGGTGAAAACAGAAAGGCCTCTTAAACTCAGTCTCAGATCCTCAGAAACAAGTGGCTGCTTGAATACACCTAAAGTGAAGCACCTAAGGCCCTAACAGTTTAAGAAAATATTCTTTGAAAAGGAAGGCAGAATCTCTGATGTCACAAACATTGCAAACATGTTTGCTTACATCTATCCTGCAGAGTTTAAACAGCATCTGCTACAGCACAAACTCAGTCAGAAATGCCTGTAATAGATAAGACAGCAGTAGCACCCTGAGTTTTCAGACAGCCTGAGCACCTCTAAATTGCTTCTTGCCCTCAGGGCTTGCTTTTTATTGATTTCATCACTTAAAGCATAAAAACAAGCCCATCATGAAGTGCAGCAAAAGCTGCTGTCCAAATTCTTGGTGAATGTACATACTCAGGGAAGGGGGGGAGGTAGAAGGCTTTCACCTTCTTTTGAAGGAGGCTCAGCTTTCAAAACTTGAGAAAAGCTTAAATCATTTTGTCTCTCCAACACATAATTATGAACTGAAACAACCACACAAGCTGTTTTTCTCCCTCTCTATCGATGCATTTTTGAAGTCTGCTCTGCCAGTTSTGATATCATTCTTTGAAAATTGGTGTCATTATCTTCAAAGTTAAATAACCTGAAAGTGAAAGAGTGGCCCAAATTGACTAATTTTTTTTTCTTTTTATTTTGTTTATCACCAAATGACCCAAACCACTCTGATTTGGTCTGACAAGACCCACTTCTCTCCTTCCCCATCCTAATTTCTCCTTGTGACCACTGGGGAGAAAAAAAAGTAATTTTTTTTGTGCAGGTCTGGCTCACCTGCAAGTGTCCTCACCTTTCTGTGGCTGGTTTGAAAGCAACACATGCTTAATCCAGAAATCCTGTTTGTTCATGGTCCTTCTATAGTTCACAGAGATAGTTTTTGCCAACAAATCTCTCTGCAAAAGCAAGCAAAATCATAGAAACCTGCTCTGACTGCTGTACAGATACAAAGAAACATGTAAGTTTTCTTAGCAAAACTAACCCATGGCTTCCACATAGTGAAAACAAGAGTCATGACAACATATCAAAGAGCAGGAAAATTCAAATAAAAATCTTAGACTTCTGGACATGATTTTTTGCTTTAAAAAGCATTTACTAAGAAAACGTGGTAGTAATTATGCATTTGCACTTTATTCTTTATTTAAACACATTAAAAAAAAACCACCATCAGGAAAAAAAAGCATCCATTATGTTGAATTACCACCACTGGATTTTTGCAATGGCCTGGAGAGAGCAATCATTTCACATTAGGGCCTATAAGGCAAATGAAAGTTTGTTACCCTTCCTGTCTCAGGAATGGAGCCCTCAGATTGGTCAAGCTTCATTYTGGAAATCAAAATTTCTCTCAAAAACTCTGTCACCCTCTGGCAGAGCCCTTTGCAGTGAATCCTGCAGGTAGAAACCCTCTTTACCCCTGAAGCAGGATCTGCTACTGTTTGAGGTAAAGCAACAGAAGTTACTTCCAGCTTCTCCCCAGGATGAGTTTTTCTCACTTTTCATCCTTTTTTTTTTTTTTTCCCCAAACGAGAAAGCTGCTTAGTGAAATATTAGTAAATGCTGTTTAAAGAAAAAACTATGTGAACTGTACGTGAATTGCATATCCCACTGCATGCTTTCAAAAATCGCATTCTTTGCTTTATTTGAAGACATACCAAAGGCATAACACTCTGAAATGAAAATGTCAGGACACAGCAGAAGAGGCTCAGAAGAGCCTGATGTGACAACAGCTTTGATTTCTTCCTCCCTCTCAATTCTGAACAAACACAGCCAGTATTTTCAGCAGGGTTAAGCATGCAGAGGCCAGGCCAGGTTGTGAGCAGACCGAACTTCYCATTCATGCATCAAGGAGGAATAAAAAAGCATTGTATCCTGAAGTCTTCGAAGTGAAAAAGCACTTCAGGGTTGGACTTTGCACAGCCACGTGCTTCTAACTCGTTGTGGGGAAAAAAAGCCAGGTTCACATAATGGTTCTCASTGCAAACACCATCCTATAAATACAGCAAGTCCTCATTCTCTGAGCTCTCTGYGCACACCTCAGAGAGTTACTGGAGCTGAAAACCTCTCAACACTGAAGGACTCTTCTCTCACTTAAACAATTCAYGCTGTAAAGGTGTGGGACCATCTGCTTTTATTCCTTGGGGAGCTATTGAATTCATTGTCAGGATGAAGATTCCTTGCCTGCAAGATTCCATTGACTACAAAAGAGGAGGAAAGACAAAAGAGGAGAGACTACGATTAAAGTGGACACACTACCTGAGTTATTACAACTTTTAATCTGTCCTTGGTAACTCCTSTCTCCTCAGACCCAAAACAATCACKTGTGACCTGGCATGTTCCTGCTGACATGATCTGATGATCTCTGGGATATTGTCTTCCCCCATCAGTTTCAGGAGAAGATWGACCCAAGGATGTGTGGAGAGGAGTACAAATGGGTGGCCCCAGTCCTGGAGTGTCTGGCTTCTTGAATACTGCTTGGATCTTCAGCAGAGCTGGGATAAGAGCTGCTTCTATACCTTGGATCACTAAAGCTCCTAAGAACTGGCTCTAAGCTACATTACGTGACAGGAATCTCCTGAAACATCATAACACATCCTTAACTAAAAGATTAAAGCTAGAAGGGTATTTTTGTGTCTTTCATCCTCATGTATTCAATTCCAGACACCTGCAAATGAAGGGCAAGGACTGAGATTAGCCCTGAATTCCCCTTTCTTGAGGTGACTGAACTGTGACTCAGAGATACCCAGGTGCAAGACCACAAAGCCTCTGCACAGCCATGAAGGTGATGTCCACAAGATCCCATGAACCACACCAGGGGTTGGAATATCCTCAGCTCTCCTTTATCTTAGCTCTGTGGATAGAATATAAGTTTGAGTGAATAAGATACACCAAGGAGGCATCTGAGGCAGACAATAATCCATCTCCATACTGCTACAGGACTTTATAGCTGCTGTCCAGCATCACCTGTGTCCTTTACCTGTCAGAGCAGTGAYTTGCTTGTGATCAAATCCTGCTTCAGTGACTTATTCTGAAGCTCTGACTCATCATTCTACAGAACCCACAGTGACTCTGAAGGAACTTAATTGGATCCCTCCTTCCTTCTCCCTACAGTCAACACACCACAGTTCTCACATTGGATTTTTCTTCATCCTGTCCCACAGTGTGATCTCCCTTTTCCTTCACCCCATGGATCAATTCCAGCAAAGGCTTGGACAAGTAGCAGGGGGAAGTGTTTGCACAATTGCTGCCCATGTTTAGGATCTCAGCTAATTTCTTGGATTCTGACTTCAGAGGTCTCTAAAATGTCAGGGACTTACCCCACTCCTCAAGCACTGGTTGGGATGGAGAGCAGAGTGTTGGCTCTGACAGAAAGCCCTGGCTAGAGACTGCCCCTCAAGTAAACAGGATGACAACATTTCCATCTCCCTTAACTGACTGAAGGACTCTCCACAGAAGTAGTTTACTAAAATACACTCCTTTATTCAGYTTTTGCTATTCATTTTATTGAGAGTCCAGATTTCTTTCTGCCTTCTGGTTTTGCCTTGGTTGTTGTTTTTTTAAGGTGTCTTTTAAACACGAGAAGCAGCACATCTTGGCACACAAATGTGTAGAGTGCCAGGTCTGTGAACACCATTAGCAGCCTTGTTTAGAGAAAAGGCTGAGTTAACCACAAAATGCTCTGCTGATAATTTGTTTAACTGCTCCCGTGGTCAGAAGTGTGGTCAGGCTCACAGCATCCAGGAGCTGTTAATCACCAGTCAGAGGGCTCTTGCAGCATCTTCTGCAATTGCAGCCCTTGTCCTGTGAGACCCTGGCAGCAAGGGAAATGAAGAGCAATATTCAAAATGCTTTCAAATGAGAGACAGCAGAACTGAGGCTGAATCTCACCTGTGTGTATCTCACCTAGGAGTGGATTTAATTTGCTAATAGAAATCCCAGTTCTTATGGCAGTGAGGGACCATGCAATTAACATTATTTTGCTGCTGCAGTTTTGACAATTCCATACAGCTTGTCTTTCTTCTTCTATTACTCCATCCCATCCCTTACAAATTCTGAACACATGGACCAATACCAACAAAACGGGACACACAGGAGAAGTCCTGTGCATATTATGTTCCTACATCTCACAATATCAGGGCAGAAGAGAAAGCGCTTTATGGCCCTCTTGGGAGAAAACTTTCAGTGCAATCTCAGCTCTTACACACCTGAGACAAGATCTACCTCCTCAGAGGAGTGCAAGTGCCCCAAYTCCAAAAACCTCGAGGTCACATCTAATTAGAGACATCAGAGAACAGAGTCTCAGTCTAGAGGAGTCCCACATGGTCGCTCAGACAGATGTGCTGAAGAACACAGCATGCTTTACTGATGCTCAAATATTCTTCATCTGTGARCCAGAGCTGAGTCCTTCTCTTTCCCCTCAACCCTGGAAAACTCAGGGCCAAACCTGAAAATCAGAGAGAGAAAAACCAGTGCTGGTCTAAGAACTAAGAGTTCTAAGAGCAGAAAGGGGAATGTGGCATCAAGTCTGTGTGAGAGGTGTATTTTTCCCTTTCCCTGAGGAAAGAAGAAAACATGAAAGCTCAAAATAAATGCATATTTCCAAGAAAAATGCAATGTGATTAAGTGGTATGTTTTGATCACTAGCGGTAGATATTTCATCACACAGGAAATTACTGTTAAGGGTCACCGTGCACTAATTAAGCTTTATTTGCTCTGAATCACCTCATCACACCCCACAGCATGTGCTCTGCCTTTACTCTGGCTCCACACGTCCAGYTCTGGGCACACACACAGAGAACTGCTGGAATGACACCCCGTGTGCTGGACAGAGCTCTGCTCTTGCCCACACTGCCTGGAACATGCTGCTCCTCACCAGAACCAGAGCATCACCTCTGTGCCAGCAAGAAATGCCTGGCTCCCTGCTTTCCATGGCAGCCTTTTAGGGCTGTGGGCTGCCAGATGAGGTCTGCACATTTTTGAGAGCCCCTGGGAATCCACAGGTTGATTTTGATGGGCTTTAGGCTGGGCTGTTACGCTCCAGCAGCCGCCTAATGCAGACCAGCGATTCCAGCAGGGAATGTTCCGGCACTGGGGCYGTGTTAGTGGGGAGACCGAATCAAAGTGACAAAAAATAGATGGATGGGGAGTGACTTTGGGGGTAATTAGATACAGCAGTGATGTGGGATTCAGAGCAGAGCTCAGTGTGCCCCTCTGCATGAGGAAATCCTGTTTGGCTTCCACCTGGATCCAGGGGTATCCAGGTTCTGGAGCTGGCAGGGCTGAGTGAATATTTATCCAGGCTAGACATCAGCCCAAATACTTTGATTGCTGACTCTGCTCTGGATACCCTGGACTTAATTTTCAGCACAGCCAATAAGCAGAGTCATGGGAACCAGATCCAGTCCTGCTCTGCTGGATTTCMAGCCCATGAGGGACTCACAAGCCTCTTGGTTGACCTGCAGCAAAAACTTGAGTCCATAAACCTCACCCGGAGTTTCCTTCAAGTGGTCCAGGAAGATGTGGGGAATGAGGCTGGGCCTTCAGAGGGGGTTGGCTGGCTTTCTGCTGGACTTCCTGCCAGGTACAGCTACAGGACCTTTCTGGCTTCATTGGTTTTGCACCTCGGTGTACATATAATATCATCTGGCCTTGCCTTCCCATGCTGTATCTCGGTTAAGCCCAAATATTTATGCCTATTCAGCACTCGCTTTATCCTAAATGGAAAGGACTGTTGCCAGCATGTAAAAGGTATTTGTAACGTGGATCTGCCAAACCTGGACACTGGCAAAGCTTTCTGAGACTGCAGAGCAGGGCACATGCCTACAAGCAGGATTTCTGTTTCCGTGCTGCCAAGGGACTCGTGTCGATCTTACAGAGTTTATTTGTGGCGAGGAGAAAAGTGGCCCATAAAYATAAAACATAACAAAAGAAAATGCCAAACTAAATCTGACAGGCTTTTCTCATACCACTTCGTTTTCTGGAAAAACAGCATCTGTCCGCTTAAATTAGACCAAAATACTGAGATGTTTCCTAATGAACTGGCAGATACAGATGCCAAAGGGGTGAGAGCTGAAATCTGGAGAGGATATTAGCTTTTCCCCCCGATTCGAATATGATCTTTATTATTATTATTTTTGCTTCTTCTTTCCATTTAATTTGGCAATGGACTTGCAGAAAAAGTAAGGTTTCTGGTGTTCTCCCTTCTGTGAACTCAGACTGAACACAGCCAAAATTAACTTCTCCCTGGGAGGTGAAGATAGAAGAAAAGGAAACTAATCTTCATTTCCTACCTCCGTCTCCCTGACATTATATCCTTTATTTACAAGACCCTCGCATCATCTGCACATAAGAAAGAAAGAAAATAATGTATCAAATTGGAATCTGGAAATATTTATTCACTTTATAATGGCATTGCCATGAGAAGTTTGATTTTTTTTATCTACTCCAGATTTCACTGTGTAGGAATAGTAACCTCTTTAGCCCACCACTGAATTCTGTGATTCATCAGTGTAACAAAAGACTTTTGGAGGGCTCAAAGTATTTCCTTTCTATTCTGACAATACACACTGGAAAAATACACAAAATAAACAAGGAAAAAAAGGAGTTGTTTCTGAGAAGAGGCCATAGAGGGGATGAAGAAGTTTGCTGGTCAAAGTAAAGAGTCTAATGAAAAAAAAAAATGGAATAAATAGGCTTTGATGATTTAAGACATACACTTGAGAAAGTGTATGCCTTTAGAAAGCAAACAAAATACTCAACTAGCATTTAGTTAAAATACTAACAAGTATCTCTGTTAAACTTAGACCTTTGCTAGGGAGAGATAGAAAATTTTGTAGATTCTGCTGGAAAATGATCTGACTTCCGAAGTGCAACACTTGTGATTTCATAATGCAACTTCTCCTACAGGTTATCTTTCAAATGTAGACAATGTRAGTATGTCATATTTTTTGTTTATGCTGCAGTCAGATATAAAGGTTGTAAATTTGAGCTGATCACAAACCTTGTCTAAAGCACGTGTGCACTTCCATGACACTGTTTATCTTCAGTGTTTGGCCAGCTGAGATAACAGRCTGGTGTGTCAAACATGTGACATGYGCTATCTGGACACCGTGAACACTTTTGTTGCAGGGACATGTTGACACAGCACTTTTGAGTAGATGTAGACAACATGATGGCTCCACTTACGCTAAGGAACAAGATGAGTGTTCTTATGTTAATGTGTGTGTCTCCCCCCATGCCTGACACTGTCATCTCGGGCTTGTGGTGTGCTGAAAAAGACTCAACAAAAGAAACGTTAAAAAAAACTCTGTTAAACAGAAATGTAAAAATAATGTTTTGGATTTCAGAAGGATTTAATTTTGTTATTGTGGGATTAGAGAGAAAAAGGTAGCCAGTTCTTTTCTACAGAAAACCTGTAACCACATAGAAATTTGTCTTCAGGTTGTTTTTTGTTTTTTTTTAAATGTTCTTTTCCTTTGTTAAGAATAAAAACACARTATTTGAGACTGATAGGCTTGAAGATATTTGGAGGGAGAAAAATTAAGAAGTGCTATTTTTAAGGTCCTTTGTGACTACAAGGACAAAGCACAGCCTCACTAAATATTACATGCTAAATTCTGTGATGCCCATATCCCTGAACACTGCAATTTTTCAGGGCTACATCTTTGCTTGGGGGACTCTAAATCCACTCTGCTTAATGTACCGACACCCCTCAATGTACAAGGAAGGCAGAAAGGAGAGAATTCAGCTGAGGAGCTGCATTTTGGGGGTTGCAAGGAGAAATTTAATCTCAGAGTATAGTTAGTTAGTTCTTCATGAGTTCTTCATGAGCATGAATAGTTCTTCATGAATAGTTCTTCATGAGCATGTCTACCCTGTGACAACAGAAAGGGCAGGAGCTGGTAGGGATCTGAACTGGAAATTCACTGAGTCCTGTGTGAAGGTATCAGATGAGCTCTGGAAGTATGACTGCCACATCTGTGGGGCACCAGGCAATGCCAGAGCCCTCAGCTCCAARGCAGGACTGAACCAGGCTGATTTCTGCAGGTAAAGCTACAGAAACCARCCCGGGTCCAGCTGCCTCCCAGGTTCCCTCCCGCACAAACAATTTCAGGGGAGGTGAGATTGCATGACAAATTCAATTAGAGATGAGCCTGAGGGGGGAAGAAGCTGTCAAAACAGATGATTAAAATGAATGCAGTTTGCAGCCAAGGGGAGTAACCAGCATTAAGTCATGCCCACAAGCAAGGGAAAATAACGTGCTAGAAACTACGAAGTAAAGTGGACTCATTTGTTTTTTTCATTGTGTTTCCTCCTGTTTCTCCTTTTCCTCCCCTCCCACTCTCTATAATGCTACTGCTTGGCTGAGCATTAAACACTTTGACAGTCGCACAAAATCATCTAACATTTCCATGGCAGTGAAACACTAAAGCATAAACAGTTTATTTCTTGTGAAATTTGTAAGGAAAACAAACATTTTACAAGGCTCCGGTTCCCTATGCCTTTTCCTCCCCTGAAGCCCCCAAAATTATTGCCAATGTAAAAGACAAGAGAGAAAACAGACCTTATGTAAACAGAGTCGTGAGTGTTATTTACTATCCCCTGGTTATATGCCAAGGAGATATCAACCAAGCAGACATTAGGAAAATATTTATCCAAGCATTAATATATTCTTTGCCCATGACACATTGCACATCATTATTTAGCTGGGCTGATAACACGGAAGCTTTACTAACAGCATATTTCTTCCTGTGCTTAGAAGTCTTTAAAGCATTTTTAAGCCTAGCAGTAAATCACAGGCCAGTCTGCAGATATATTCTGTATACACATGCAGATTCTGCTTCAGCCCTTCTAATCACATGGTTGAGTGCCCATATCTGCTCTTCCCTGGAACATGAATGTCATTTCGGTGGTTGAAAAAGGAAGAGGAAAAACAATCAGTGTCTGCCCCATCCTAAGCTGCTACTAAAATTCCCAGCACTATCCCCCTCCATTCCTTAATGAGGGCACTGGTGGGGTGAAGCAAATCAGAAAATACAGGAACTGAGACAAATCTGGAAAGACTCCTGAACAAATCAAGAAAGTCTTTCAAATGTCTAAAGCACTCTATTGTTTCAGGGCTGGGAGGTCATAGGCTTTTGCTGGTGATCTGTCAATATGTCTCCTCAGGGTAAATCCTAAGTCTTATTTTTGGTCTTATTCTCATATTTTTTTACTAAGTTTGGCAGATGAAAATGTTTGGATAGTTCCCATCTGTCCTAGGCAAGGAGTTGAATCTCTCACTGTTCTTTCTGTTTCTGTGTAATAAATACCACTTTCAAAATGTGGGAATTAAAACAAACCTGATTGTATTGACTGCAAATGGAACTAATGGACACGGAATTAAAAGCATGGATTTCTTAACTGTTTAGTCAGCATTAACCAGAGGACACCAAGGACTGARCTCTGAAGGGGAGGAAGACGAGGGTGAAGGCATGGATGTGGGTGGATTAGGCAGTGGGGACCCTGAGTTTCTTTGCATCAGATGTCACAACAGWGCCACCAGACTTTGACCCTTTATTGTGTCATTTTCAGTAACAATCTAGGGAGAGATAAAGGTGTAGACACCAAAGTTGCAGTGATCTGAAACACTTCCTGGTGATGCCATTTAGCCAAGCGTTTCTTTAACTATTAACAAAACATTAAAATACTCCAGATCTTACTATACCTGCTTTATATGGAAAGTTGGAGCCTGGAGAACTTTAGTGACATGACCAGAGCTGGTCACTCTCAGGAACAGAAACTGAGTTATGATTCCTCTTGTCCTGTCTGAACTCTCAGGCCCTCATCAAAAAACCTGGACAGTCTTTGCAGCTACAGATTTGTGCTATAGAGATCCACAGGGACTCATAAAGGCTAAAGCTGCCTTTAAAAATGACTTCTTAGGCATGCAAAGGCATAAAGTTAAAACTTTCTGAGATAAGTTGTAACTTACAGCCCCAGCACATGCCTGCCTACTAATCCATCTTTTTCAGTGAAAAAATGTCACAAGGAATTGCAATCATTCTCTTAAGAGCAGCAAGATCCACAGGCCRCTCAGCCCAGCAGCATCATGCTTTCACTCAGTTGGGGATTTGTCATGCTCTCCAACAAAGGGTTCACTTAATAATGTTCAAATAATGTACCATGTTAAGAGGAGAAATAAAGAAGGGGATTGTTAACACAGTGAGATTTCCCACACACACTTGAGAGCCTGAAGCCTGGGTCCTGTGACCTCTGTGTGCTATTGGCTGATGACACGTGCAGTCACTTGCCTCTGGGACCTGCCTTTCCAGCTCTTGACTCATAAGGGAAACTCCAAAAATCTCCAAAATCTCTAAGACTGCTGCAGTGAGTGAATTGTTCCTGTTAGGCTTATGGCTGTTGGTTAGCAATTTAGCAGTTGTGGAGAACTCCAAACACAGGTTTGTCAGAAAGGGAGGGGCGAAAAATCTGCACATTACTTCCCAGTGAGAAACTCTASAAGAGATAAGAACATTTCAGGAATAACTGATAAGCTACATCCTGCTGGTGTTTGTTTTTATTTATATTAAGGGCTTAGCTGAGCTGAATCAAGGATTCTGGGTGAGGAATGTCTTCAAGATGAATGGGAACACCCATGGGAGTGATSCTCAGAACAGACTGATGGTTGCCTCCTGATTTAATGGCAAGASTGAGGTTTGTTTAAGGATTTGAGGCTTCATCTCAAAATTTCAGAGATTTTTTTAAAGCTCAGATAGGACTATTACGCACGAGCTGTTCTCTTGTGTGAAAAAGTTTCTGAAGCACCTACCACAATCCCATAACTTCTGTTTAACACCTTTGTAAACAGTCTGGATTGAGATATTACAAGTGACAGACACTGCACCTTCTCTCAGAAAAWGTGTTCCATTTCAATGCAACTTCAATAGTCCAGCAAGATTTGYAACTTAAACTTAAATTACAGGCAGTGATAAATATATTCCAGCATGGCTTATCCAGTTTGTTTAGAAAGCCCACTCCCATGTGCTTTGCTAGTATCTTTCCCAAGCTTAAACTGACACCAGTTAATTCTGACTTCTACATAGCTCTGGGATATCCATCTCTAACCTAACTGGGGGAAAATTGGTTGTTGATGCTCAGGAAATAACCGATTTTCCATCCATTATAGTGTGGCCTTACTGAGAGTATTATGCTGCTGATACACAAACCACTGATTACAGTTTTTAGTTAACAAATAGGTTTTGTCAATCGCCCCAGGCGCTGCCTAACAAAGTTGTGTTTAATGGCTAAGGAGGCCGATTTCATTGGGGATATTGCTTAAATGGAGCACAGATCTAGAGTACACAACAGTTGCTATTCATCAGGCACAGGAAAAAAAAAAAAAAAGCCTGGCAGCCAGCCAGAAATGTAAAGCAGTTCTGTAAGYTGGCAGAGTAGTTTATAATTACTGCTATTAAAATATACACACATGCATATATATATGTATGCATACACACACACATGTCAGATTTGCTGAGATACAAAATGCTGATACTAACTTCAGGGCAATATTTCTGTGATGATTTCATTCCGTGATTAAGTATTTCGGAAGGAAGATACAAGATATTAATTAAAGCGGAGGATAAATACCTTCTTAATTAGCTGATGAAATACAATTTGCATGGAAGTGAATTCTTTTTAATAACTGCTGAATGTGCCTGGGGCAGTRTTTCAGCATATCCCCAGTTTTTCCTTTCTGTCACCCTCGGGGAGTTCTAAATAAATATTTAGAGACTAATTCTGATCTTGCTCACTATGGTGGAATTACTGTGGTCTGAGAAATCAGAAAGTGAAATCAGAAAGGGAAATCAGGCCAGAGGATTTTGCTGCTTTTTCTTTCCCTTCTTCCTGCAAGGCAGAGTGGAAAGAGCCACTCAGACCCAAATGAGATATTCTGGGTTTGAACAAAGAACACAGCAAGAGAGATTCTACTTCATGGCTTCACAACACTGACAGTATTATCATGTAAATCCTCACGTGGGGATTTTTGTGTTCATCCTCTAAGTTTTCTGACACCATTAGATATTCCCTGCTTAGGCATATGCCAGTCCAGAAAATCTGAAGAAGGATATTCTGGCAGCTACAGAATTGTCAGGGTCTGAAAGAAATCCTTTTTCATTTGGGTCTTGTTTGGTTTTGGTTTTGGTAAGATCTTTGCCTCACGTAACAGCCCRCAAGCAGTTCTAGTTTAATATGGAGATGCTGAACATTTTACTTTAACATCCACGATCAACATGTGGTCCCAAGGTCATCTCTTTTCAGCACACTACTCAAACTCTCTTCTGAAGCTGGAATTATTCATTTCCTCGTGGCCTYTTCTATGTCATTTATCACAAATGAATCCAAGCATTTCATAAATGATGATGAAAATGGGTTTATTTTCCCAGCTTGCTGGTGAGGAGTTAGTTTGGCTGGTGTTACTGCTGCTTATAGATGGRTAAAGGATAGAAAGATGTATTAAATCCCACATTTCTCTCAAGCCTGAGAAATTCAAGGGCCTGTCTTTCGATTTTTTCAGCTGACAGTACATCCTGCCTTCTTCAGAACTGCTGGATGAGCTTCTGGCTGCACTTTCCTCTGTCCCTTTTCACACTTGCACCTTATCAGCCCTCTGCATCAGCACGGCCACAACAGGACTGCAGAGATGACAACTGATGCCTGATTTACAGGAGGCATCTACTGAATCCCCAGAGCCTCCTAGAGAGTACTGGATGTGGACCACTTTCCTGTACTGAGAACTCCCACACTGAACCTCTGACCTCACATTTTAGAGGTTTTTTTTGCTCTTTCACCACTTCATCTCTCTAATGCAAGTAGTGCCTGGCACCCAGGAGGCAACAAGCCTGTGGATTTGGAGGATTTTTTTACCTTCTCAGTTTGGCTTTGCAGAGGCAGATGTGTCCAGATGATAACTTATTTCAATCTTCAGAGTGAGAATTTCCTGTGCATTAAGAAAAGGAAKAGAGTTTTGGGTTGAAAAGGCCAGTGTATGCAATTAACTGAAACAGTAAGAACTGTCATAAAAAGTGGCTGGAGTAACATTTTCAGGGACATTTGGCTTCACTATTACACAGCTAACAAAAGAAATACAGAAACTGGATGGCCTGGATGGGAGGGATTTCAGCCACCTGACAAAAGACAGATCAGCCAGTTCCATAAATCGTCACCTCAGCTGAGCACATGAAGAGAGGCAGATTATCCTGGGACCTGAGGTCTCTGCTGATGGCTGAGGGTTGGGAAGAGCCAGGTATTARAGGCCCTTTTTTAAGGTTGTATATGAGTAAGGTGGTGTAAACTGTGTCTTCTTCCTGGTCTTTCCAGAAATCTCCATTTCCTTTATTCTGTTCWGCACAAGAGGAATTCAGAATAAAGGAGGAATTGGAAATGTCAAATTACCTGTTTCTTTCACCCTGTTTCAGACAGGGGAAGCTTTAGAGAGAGGGAGAGAGGAGATGGCAAAGGTATTCACAGACCATATTGAGTCACCCCCAAACAACAGGYCCACGTTAATGCTTTTCACATTCTTTGAGATGACTATTTGTAGGTTTTACCAAAGTGAAGTAATGTACTTCTCCCCTGTAGACACATTCTGGATTTGGTGCTTTTTTCTTGTTTTCTTTTAGTGCAATAAGATTGGCGTTGGCACCCAGCTTGTTAGATTTCAACCCAAGGTTCAACTACATTACAGAATTTTATAATGACAAGGCCTGGCCCACCCTAATAATACAGCTTGGCTGTATTGTCGTGTCTTGTATCACCCTGACCTGTACTAAGCACTAAGGGTAGGTGAAAGTCTGCTTTTCTCAAGCAATATTGAAGGCACAAACACAGCTTCAGCCTTGCCATACAGATGGACAGAGAATTCACAGCTGCTTGCTCATTTAACAAATCTCCCCACTGCAGGCATCAAAGCCTCAAGGCCAAATTTCCCCTGCCTGCTCCCATCCTGGCATATCAGTGCTCCCAGTGCTGCAGAACACACAGCCTCTCTCTCCAGGCAAAACCTCTTCCACAGCCCAAGTTACACAGGTCAGCCTCTTTACTGGTTACTAAAGCTGTTCTGGTTGTCTGTTCTGCTTTATTGCATCTGCAATTTCCTTTCAAAAGTCCAGCCTTTTCCCTTGGCTTCATATTTAATTTTCCAAAGAATTTCCACCTTGCTATCAGGAGAAACTTCATCCTGGTGCTCCCTCCCTGGTGCTGCATTCCTCCCTGTCGAGGATGGACAGGTGCTTTCAGATGCACTACAGAGCCACAGAAAGCAGGAAATCTTCTGTCCAGCCAAGGATGAAAATAGGTACCTGTTCTGGAGTATGACCCCAGCTCCAGAGTGTGATTTTGGAAGGGTGGGGGGGTTACGTTAGAAATTCATAGCAGGTTTCTAATGAATGTCATCCAAGGCAGAACCTTACACTGATGCCACATGGGGACAACACCGCAGGTTTCTCAGGAAGCATCTAATATAGCATATAAGGGAGGAGTATTATTTTTTTTKGTGTGATTTGTTTTCAAATTGTGGGGCAAAAGAAGGGGAAGAAGGCAAGGAATCCTATTCAGCACAAGAGAGTTCAACAAATGATTTCTACAAAGAAAAATTCTATTCTTTTTACGCCAGCACCTTTTTAGTTGCAGGACTTAAAAGAGTTTGGGGTTCTTTGTTAACCACTTGGACTGATGCCCAACAGTTGTTTTCATTTATCCTCGACATTCTCAACTGCTCCCATTGAAGTGAGATAAAGTAGCAGAAAGAAAAATAAACGGGGTTTCTCTCTCTCCTCTCTCTCCCCGGCCGCTGGGGTCAGTGTTGTGTCTTTTCTCSGGATTGTGAGCGGGTGCCACACAGGGAGAGCAGGAAGGACAGGCTGCGGTTGTGGCGAGGGGCTCCCAAATTTTGGCTGCACTTCCCAGCTCTGCTCCAGCCTTCCTGCACTGCCTTTGCCAAGACATTTCACCTCCCCACGCCCCGGTTCCTCATCTGACAAAGACAATGCCGCTTCTTTTTCCTCATCGTGTGGATTTTTSTCATCTCTAGCCTTGTGTCTGTAGACAGGAAGACTTTTTAGGACAGGATAATTTCTTACTACCTGTTTCTTGCCCTGCCTAAAACAATGGGGCTTTGGTCTGTAAGAACATTTAGGTAACAGAAGAATTTACCTAATAGCAAGAGTACTTGTCCAGATCTGCATGTCCTCTGGGTTTGCCTTACCTTCCTCATGGCCAGAACTGTTGGAACAGTTTTAATCACTCTGTGAATATACTTGACAGCTTTGAATCAAACCCAAACCCAAATTGAAAACTGATTTGAATTGTTATTTCTTTTCAAACCCAGAACTGAATCTACACTCTTACTTTGAAAACTATGTGGGACTCAACAAAACCCCAAGCAACAGAGCAAAACTTTCTTTGTAGCTGGACCAAAACTCAACTAAAAAAATTACTGGTTTGAGTCCATAATAGATTTACTTCCTTGATTATTTCAGTTCTCTGTTATTCATCATGTCATGTTAGCTGAAGTTATTAGGAAATACACCATTATTTGTGTAAAAATTAATAGTTCCTGAAAGCTTTAAAGTCCTTGGCATAAATGGTTATTTGGTAGAATTGTGTTATGAAACATCATGGTCACTGGAAGCCAGTCTTCCATTTAGAAACCTTTGATCAGCTCATTGGAGAGAAAGCACAACTAAACCAAAAAACAAGCTGGAGGTGAAAAGCACTAACCTGAAACCACCAAAAGAGATAAAAATAACAAAGGTCAACCTGACAGAAACAGTGTTTGGATCTGATTTTCCAGCTCAGTTCTGGCTGCTGATGTGAGTAAATTGCTGTGCTTGGACTTGAGTGTATCACAGTTTTGGTTAAAAATAAAAAGGTAAAGAGGAGGTTGAGATGCTGTGTTCCAGGCAGTGAGCTGAGCAGAGACAATAAAATTTGGAATTTCTTCCCTCAATTCAGTAACATTTTTTGACCAAGTCTCATGATCTGGTCCAAACTATACATTATGTTCTGCCTTCTGGTTTTCTAAGTTAGACTTTGAAATGAAAAGTCCTGAAAAAAAAAAAAAAAAAAAAAAAAAAAAAAGAAGAAGAAGAAGAAGAATTCAAACATTTTACTTTGCTTTTCATGAGGTGTTGGTGTTACTTACCAGTCAGTCTTGTGTATTTAGGTATGGTTTCTCTATGGTCTTTGATCTGTGCAACTGCAGACAGCCACTGTCAGAAGCCAAAATCATTACAGATCATCTCACACATGACACAGACGTGCATGCAATGGTGCTCCTCTTGAAACCTTCTGCCTGTGCTGTTTTCATAACCTTAAAATTGAGGCTGTGTTGAGTGAACAGGACAGACTCGGTTTTCACTGGACACAGAGAGAGAAAAGGAGAGAGAAGAAACAGGCCTGGGAACAGCCCAGGTATGCCAAATGCCTGCAATTACCAGCCTCTACYCTTCCTTTCACCAGCTATGAACAAGTAGTGACGGGTGACTGCAATGACTGCAGCTATTAATCTGCACCTCCGATGAATTATTTCCATTTTAGCTGGAAAAAAATGTTCCCAAACATAAGGGCTAGGCCAGCAAAATGAAGCAAAAGCAGGAGAAGCGGGGGAGAGGGGAAGACAGCCAAAAACTCTCGTATCTTCTTCATTTTTACTCTCACACCTCCAGGGAACATCTGCAGCCCCAGCCCTATCTGAGCCTTTTGCTGCCACCAGAACATGCCTGTGGCTGATGTGACAAGGCACCAGGTCAGGAGCAGTGCAGGAGATGTGTTCTTGTCCAGATTAACTCCTGAGTAATATCAGAGATTTTTTTCCCCTAGATGGGGCTGTCAAACACATTACCCACCACACAGCAGGTAAAGAGAGGGAGCAGCCTTTTTTTTCTACAGGAAACACTTGATGGACTGCCCTTTGTGTGCACTGTGTCATGGTTTGTTCATGCCAGAAGGGACATGCAGAGTGCATGGCATGACAACCCCAGCTCATGTTCCTTTCCAGTGCTGAAGAGAGAGAAGWCTGAGACTGAGGGTGAATCCCTGCTCTGGTGTTGTTCATGGCTCAGATGGAAAAGCAATCAGACAAGATCATTCGAGACACTGTCTTTGGGAAATAGGTTTGTAGGGCAGTAACAGCTGTCTATCTCCTAAGGAAACCACAGGCACTGCTGAAAACATAAAACCCCTCTTCCATCCACATCCTTTCCCCCTCCATCTGCAGCTCCATGGCAGCCAAAGTTCAGGGCTGGCAGACCAGACCCAAAGCACTCTGCACGCTGCCAAGTGACAGAAATAAGGCCAATGATGCTGCAGCAGATGGCTTCTGTCTCTCTGGCTCCCATCCTTGTTTGTTTGGAGCTGTTTCCACTCCACTAAGTGACTGAGTCACCACAACCCACTGTGTGGGGCAGATTAAGGCATCCTGTGTTCAAATGCACCCAAACACCTGATAAAATCCCCCCTCCCTCTCTCCTCCTCCTGTGGGTCTGCAGGCAGTCCCTCCTGCTTATGTGGTCGTGTTTGAAGCCATCTTCTGTGACACCTACAAGGAGACTGACTGGCTTGGACTAAGTCCTCTACAATAATTCTCTGGTCCTCCCCCTATTCTGCTTTGAACAGTGAAGATGGGGTCAGTATCTTGGGAAAATAAGCTAAACTGGATCAGGTGATGATGTAGGATTAGGTGTGGATCCCCACTGGGTGTCAAATCCCAGCACACCCACTGCTAGTCCATTATATTTTAATGGCAGGAGGATGGTAAGGCAACACTTCAAAGAGAGAAAGAAGGCTGTGGAGAGCTTCCTGGATGCCTCTTTAAGGTGAAAAGAGAATCAGCCTTAATTGAAGTCACTTCTTATCTGTTTCCATCATTTTTGTTTCATGAAAGTGGGAGGTTAAAATGGACAAGAAGAATAGCACAGGAAGYGTCTGAGAGAGAAAGCAGCTTTTCCCTGTTGCTGCATGTCCCCTTTGTGATTTTCTTCCTTTGCCCTGCATGGATAAAATGACACAAACCTGCCAAAACCTGCACAGAGTCAAATTCTCATCTCCACCCTCCATTACCAGAGTTTTGTCCTTCACAATTTGCCAGACCCCTTGTTCTGCCTTTCAYAAAATCACAGAATCATTTAAGTTGGAAAAGACCTTTAAGATCATTGAGTCAAACTGTTCACAGCAGGGAGTGGAAGATGCTCAGTGAAGGAACCAGGTGTAAGGAATCTGTTCCACCATACAGTTAAAAATCAAAAACTCTGATCTTTTCAGATCTGCATCTGTCATCTGTAGATAGATGCAATTGGGCATTTATGTCTTTGTGCTGAAAAACAATCGTYATTTTCAGGACTTAGGTTATGCTTCAGGTAATTTTGTAAGGGTGTCAACTGAGAAGGAAAAGCATTGAGTTTACCAACAGCAAAAGTAATATTGAAGGGAAGAATTGCAAGGATTTATATTGCACCAGTGTTTTCTCACAACCAGAGAAGCTTTTTTCACTGGGAGAAGAGGCGTATGTCTTTTTGAGTTTGATGGTATGKGAAACAAAATGACAAAAGCAGAGAAGATGGAACAGCAGTTATAAAAGTACATGGTGAGAGGTAAATGTTGGCTTCTCCCCATAACCTTTACTGTGGCCTGCTCACACTTGTTCACACAACAAGCTTGTCTTCATTAGATTTTCACCTCAGGCCAGGCACCTCATGACAGTGAACCCCAAGCAGGAACACGGTGTTTTGTTCCAATGAAGGCATGGCCCCAACTTTTGTGTTCCCTCCCTGACCTWCTACCGGATGCAGCAGCCTAGGCAAGAAAAACAGGAGCAAAAAACAAAGTAGACAATAACCTTATGTCCCTGCTACAGACTAACTTGAACCTCATCACTTATTGGGGCAGTGCAGTATGGTTTCCTTTCTTTTTGTTGTCCTTGTTGTGTCTCTGAGCATGACAAGAAACACATGATAGTATTTCCCAATAATCTTCAGGCCCAACTAAATTTAGCACAGATGTGGAAAAATAAAAAAAAAAAAAAAAGTTCTTGTCTATTTCTTGAACAGAGAGATCATTGGCAAATCATTCATAGAAGGAGTGCACAGATGTTCCCACCTCCCCCACTGGAAAATCCACATTAGAGTGCCACACTTGAGTCCCAAACTCATAGGATGTCATTGAAAGTGATGCCTATAGCACAATCTGTTTTGAGCTAATGCTGACTTAGGTCATGAAACAACTTCTCCATAATGTCACATGTTTGCCCTTAATGAAGATACCAAAAGGTCAAAGTAAAGTCCCAGATAAATGGGAATGGAAAAAAATGAGTGAAAGCTACACAAAGGAAATCCTCCAGATGAGGGAAGACAAGCACCCAAAAAATCCCCTGAACTGAGTAGAACATGCACGGTGGGGAAAGAGTTACCATTTCATTGCCACACATTTGGTACACAGCTTCTTCAGGTTTGGTATTGCAAGGAGTGACTGCATGCATTCACACACGCAGGTTACATACACAGTTTAGAAACTCTACAGGTCTTAGAAACCCTTCCACTTCTAGAAATAAACTGCTAAAGGATGAAGCCACTCCTTACCAGAGCAGATTGTACATTCCCCACGCCTTCTAATCCAAGCTKTCCTTTTGTTCAAATCTCTCTCATAGAGCAGCTTGACTGGCARTGGTTCCCTGGGCACTTCTTTGCAGGAGAAGAGACCTGACACCAGTTTCCAGTCACTCATTGGACTGAAGCAGTGATTTTCTGAAGTCTACGTGTTAGACTGAGAAAAAGCAACAGGTATGTGCTGCTCACTCTATTGTAGATGTTGGGTGGGCAGGATCCATAGTGGTATGGAAAGGACAAAAGAAAATGAAAATGAAAGGGGCAGAGTGTTCCAATATTAAATTATTCCATTTTATGCTGCTGATGCAATCCGAGCAAACCAGCAATTTCCTTTTGGCCTCTGTTTTATGAGCAATCCTATTCGAGCTTTGATAATAAAAGGAACACAGGTGGGTAATTAAGGAGGTGTGAAACACAAACGAGTAGCCAGCTTTCTGCTAGTGCTTTTCGCAATGTGCTCTGGAAGGCTCTCTTCATCCAAGTGCTGAGTGATTGAGTGACCTCACAGACTGACCTGGRGACTCATTTTCTTCCAAAACAGAACAAAACTCAAAAGGTTTCTGTAAAAAATTTTGCTCCAAAAATCGCTGACAGGTTTGCCATTCCAAGAACTGTTCAGGAACAACACCACCCTCACTTGCAATCATGCTTTTCATAGATTGTAGCAGAACACAGAGACGGCCATAGCAGGTCAAACCAAAAATCCACCAAGCACGAGATGCATCTGGCAGGGGATGTTGGGTGAAGAGTGGAATAGGGCACTTATGGAGTGATCCTTCCCCTCTCACTGCCCCTCAGCTCTTGATTTACAAACTCACTGGACAGTTGTGTCCTACCCAGCAGGTTTAGCAGCCTTTCATGGAGCTCTCCTCCCCAGCTCAATGGGAATGTAACATCCACACATTGCTAAGGATGAGACTCAGAAATCTTCACTCCAAAAATACAGATCACTCATTGAAAATATTGTAACACCTGCAGTGTAAAAGCAGAGAAAATCTTGCAGATACAGGATGAACTTCTGTCTGGTGTGAGGACACTCTTTACACATGGACTAAACCATGCAGTCAACACTTGGATTTACCTAACAACACAAATACATGTATTTACCTAACCACACAAACACATGTATTTTTAACTCACCCAACATGCTTTAATATATATTAAGAGATAAAATTCTATCAAATGTTTAATTACATAACATGCTACTTAAATATCGCATATTCACAGAGGTGATGAGAGTCCTCACTGCTTTTTTAGTTTTATTGAACAGGCTAACAAAGAACAATATATTTAATCCATCTCAGACAATAATTTTCTTCCATATTAATTTTTCTAATATTCAAGTAGAATAAATTTGATTTGAAAGTATTCAGAGTTAACAACAGAAAAGTTTCACTTAGAAAAAACTAGAACGAAATTAACTGAGGATTTTTTTTTTTCTTATTCCTCTTAAACAACAACATAGCCATATATACTGACTTYCTAAAAAAAARAAAMCAACCTMCTAAGTCTTCCAGAAAATCTTACAGAGGCCAAATACAGAGGATATGAGCCWCTATACTGAGTCACAAAAGGAGGTTCTTTGGACCAGTGCACTGCCTTTGTGGCAGTCAGTAGCCAGAAAAAGCCAACTACTATAAAGTTTCCCTTCTGCCCTTCCACCTCTCAGAAAGCAGCAGTTCATCACAAGCAAAAGCTGCCTTTGGACACATTGTCTTTGAMAGTCTCTGCTGAACTTCTCCTCTGCTAACTTTCCCAAACCCTTTTGAAGAGGTTTATCCTCRAGAACTGTGTGCACAGCCAGGTGAACAACAGGAGCAGGTTGATAGATCATCCTCCAACTTCAGTTCCTGGGTTTTTTTCCTCATCCCATTAAATGCACATCAGTKGTATGATGCCCATACACACTGCTATTAAACACCAAGGAGGAGCCTCCCTACTTCTGGAAAGGGTAAGTTTGTTTAGTTCTTTTCTTTGGTCTATTTTGGTCCACGTGAAAACAAATCTAATATCAYTGGTGCTTGGCTTACAGCCTCCCAAACCATTTCTCATATTCATGGACATCATAGGACACAAGAAAAAGAAAAGGAAAGAAAACCTGAGCATTTAGAGAGCTGGATCCTTATAATTAAAATAAAATAAAACTCCACATACAGCTTTCATATGATTAATGGGGCCAAAGGGATTTGTCTCCTCTTAATTTCTGCCTGTACAACTGAGTGTTTGTGTTGTTTGTATGTTTTACTGGAAATCATGATCCAAACTCTGCTTTGTTTTTTTCCACTGTTAGTTCAGGTTTGATATTGCGTTTTTCTCTGGTGTTTTTTGTTTGTCTTGCTGAAGTCTACTTCAGGRTCCAGCAAGGTTTCTAAGCCACAGAAATAAAGGTAGATTGCAAAGCAGATACCTGGATGTTCCTTCTGGTTGCAGTCTCACTTGCTGACATCCTTTCCCAGGAATAAATTTTGAGGGTAACTGATCAGAGCCAGCCAAAAATTTGTTTTTTGATCAATCCCTCCTGTCCACAGCTTAGGAGTGATGGTTTTGAGTGAGGAAGTCATAGTTGTAAATAAACCAACCAGACCACAGTGATACATCCACAGGAAACACAACTTCATGGTGMATATCCCTGTTCCCAGGGATAATTATCAGGATTTTTAAAAATGTATGGATATGTGTGTTTTGAGCTTTTTTTCTTTCCCCAGGCCTTGCACACCAGCACCTCCTCCATCTCTGGAAAGGTCCCTCTTATAACCAAACGAGTACAAGAATGCTGTTCCTGTGCACGTCCTTCTCATCACCTGAAGTGTGGAAAGCTGGGCAATTACAAAGTGACCCAAATGGCTCCACAGAGAACCATAATCTTGAGATTAAGTCCATTTAGGAAGCCTGATACCAAATACCCAACTGCAGCACAGTAAAACCAAAATTCCCTGCCGACTATCTCTGCTCATAAAAGTGATTTAGATTGGTTCTCCCTCTACATGAGTTCTCTGCTGGCTGTCTGAAACAATTAACAGAGTAAATAATAGATTGCAATGTTTTTCTTTCCATCCMGGTTTGTGCTTTATATGAGTGAACAGTTAAAACATACATCTTAAAATGTAAAATCCTGGAACCTCAGAAGTCCCTTAGCTGCCGAGTGAAAAGGAAYTAGCAAAGCTCATTTGCAGGGAACAGCAAGAAAAGTTTTGTCATTCCTGTTCGAGATGCTCAGTTCAGTGTAGGGACTGCAAACCGAATTTTTCATACCCTCAGCTCCTGTGTGACCATCCCGACTGACCTTATTAACTCAATCTTTTTAATTTTTCAAGGGAAAAACACAGGAAAGGACTGAACTGTAAACCAGATCCAGTTTTATTCCTTCCCTATGTCCTTAGCTTGGTATTGATGCCATAAAATAGAATGAAATTACCATTTTTTCTTGCTGCAGGCTGATGCAAATGGTTTTGCAACCTGGAGAGATCTGAGCACCCTTTTCTTTCCCAATTCCTCTGTGCTGCAATGCCATTTTCCAGCTTCTGTTATCGGCTCTAGCTTTCTGCACAGGCATTCCCTACAACTCTCAGTAGGAATTGCCTAGGGTTGTACTCCCAAGGATTCCAGTAGGGGATCTCAGCTTTCTCATAATATCAAGAATGTTTGGGATACTCCTGGTGAACAGAACAGGTTTCCCCTGTTAAACAAAAAGTCACCACCATCATGAAATTTCCAGCGTTTCTATTCTTTGGCAAATGCCGTGAAAAACATGTTTTATCAATTGGCYACTGCAAACAAAGCTGAGTCTTGCTTTGGAGAAAGATAAATGTGAAATGCAAGTTAGGTGGATTMCTGCTAGTCAAACTTGAGTCCTAGAACAGGGGGTGGAAATGCAGAAAGAAAGACTCTTGTCAGAGTAAAGATGAATATCTTGTATGTGAATATATCAGATGCTTGAGAATCCAACCTAGGAACTATCAAATTTCCAGTCACATCATCAGTGTTTACTCTGGAGTAAAATTAGTGACTTTTTCCATTAAATTCTATTGATCTATTTCTCCAATAAGAAGCTTCTTCATCTAAATCATCGGTTTATTGTGGTTTTGATTGTTTAAGAGGATGTCATGGGAGCCATTGAAGATTCACTTAAAACACCATTTTGTCCCACCACACTTGGACAAGTTGTGCTTCCATTCAAAGCTTTCCTGTGTGAATTAAACCTTTAAGCATAGAGTGKCCTTTCTTTGCAAAATTAAAATAACATGTATATATGTATTTTACATGTTTACAGACTTTTGCAAAAGGATGGCCAAATCACTGTGCTGTKCAGCTATTCAGGCCTGAAATGCAAMKGGAATARTATYTGATTAAACCCACATMCWCTGGTTACARCTTTYTAAATGGGATACAGGTACATGATGGTTTTGTACAAGCAGGTGTAAAAAGGTTTTGGCTGTTTACCTGCACCCTGGCAGGTGGCTCAGTCACGGCCTAAAATAGAATATATTTTGTATTCCTGACTCTTTTCCTAAGGATAACAAATTAGCACTTTTGCCAGCTCAAGTAGCAAGGTTTTTGCTTTGACATGTGAAGTCCTGTTATATTCWCTGACAGCCAATGATGCCCACAGTGTATTATGAATGTGAAAAATAAATGACCAGTCAGTGCTAGAGCAGGTAGAGCAGAATTCATGTTTCTGCATTTTATCATACGGGGGTGAGGTACYTCACTGTTTGCAAGTGAGCCCCTTCCAGAAAACATCCCTGAACATTTGGGGTGAGAAAGAAATTCAGATAAAATATGGTCTGAGAGACAGCCCTCCAAAAGCAGGATACAGATCCCTTACAATGCCCTTCTTTCTGGCAGTATTGCCACAAAATTTTGGGAAAAAACAATTTTCTGGTTATCCATAGCTTAGCAAGCAACAGAACAGGCCTCTTACCARACAAAGTCCTGTGTATATTTTATGTTTTGGGAGAGACACTGACATCACATGAAACAGAAATAATCCCCTCCACCCTAAACTTTCTATCCCAAGATCTCTGAACTACATTCTATTATTTTACTGTCCAAAAATGTTCAAAATTGTTTCAGGCATTCCAGTGAGCAACTGGAAATAGGCATTCCTTTCCCAAATCATCTATGCCCCAAATATAGCATCAAAAGCAGACAAGTGATAGAAAAATATAAAAGGAACAGAAAAATGTCTTCTATTCTGCTGGCACTTGAGAGAGGAATATGTTCAGAAGCCTTCAGATTTGAGAAAGAAACATTCCATATCTTCTTGTCAAAGTACCATTTTTTTTTTATATTTAAAACATTTTACATCCTACAAGGTTTTAAGAGTCAGCACTGATATGGAATTGTAAAGTAAAAACTTCTGGTTTTCCCTAAAAACCTTGCTTCATGAATTCTTTCACACCAGAATTAACAAATCTCTGAAATTTTCTTTTCTTCTGATATTACAATGTAAAATCTGGTGTCTTGCAAGCAGGCAAGGAGAACATTTCYCCAAGGGGAACTGCAGCTGAAAGAGTCAGTCCCACCAAGAGTACCAGAGCCCAGTGCAGAAAGAGRGAGAATGTTCAAATGCCTCACTTTTTCCACTGTTCAGCTTTTCTTGGATTATTATGTGGATTTTCATTAGGCTTCCAAGTTTGGAGAACTTTTATTATTGTTATAAACTATGCTCATGAAGTGGATTTTCTAATCCTTTCATGCCAGACGTTTGGCTAAATTCAAGCATAGAATCAGTTTGATATCTGACACACGGTCTCATGGGAGCCATATCGTGCCACTGACACAGGAATAGATGYTGTCATCAGAGAGATCCATTCCTCCTCTATGCTTCTAGCAGAGCTACCTGGTTTTAATAATGGTGATATTTGGGGAAAACATCTGTGTTACCTCGCCATGTGACCAAAGTTCAAGAGAAATGCTGCAAGCATTTCTTGGAATTGTGAACTACTGTTCTATTCAGCATCCAGCTGGAGGTCGATATTCCCAAATACTCAGGAGTGTAGGTCAGCAAATGCCTGTCTTTCATCTAGAAAGTCTGATTTCTAAGTCAACAGGGCCAGGCAGGATTCMTGACCATCCCTCTGCCATCTGTGGCTTCAGACTTCAGATGGCTATGAGGAATCTTCAGCTGGATGAGTGGGCTAATTAATATACAACAGAACAGCCACAGTTGAATGCAGAAGTTATTAATTACTCTGATTTTAGCTAATTTAGTAATATTCCCAGAAAGTTGTGTAATGAATCTGCTCTGTAACTGGGACACAGAGGGGTGTCAGCTCACCTCAACATTAACCAAGGCCTAATATTTTTTTGGACTATCTCCAGAACAACAACAAGATTCTTCAGCTCATTGAATGGAAAGCAACAGCAATCATCACCATTTTGGGAGAATMCAGAACTGTACAGGACAGAACTATRCAGCAGCTTGCAAATATCTAATTGACTGCTATTGAAATTCAGAAATGCTCTGTTTCCTAAATCRTGACTCAGGGAAGGTCATGCTTCAGCATCTGTCCTATTTCTGATCATCTCTTGGCACTGGATAGACTTACACTGAGCAGCCTAACAAACTCAGGAGGAACACAAACATGGAGTTTGCTTTCCTTTCAGTCACACGCAAAGGAGCAACAGGACCTTGGGAYAGCATGATTGTTATTCCTGCATTCTTCTGCAACTCAATCTTCTTCCTATCTCCAAAGCTCTTTRTAAAACAATGGATTTTCCAGTACATTAGGACTTGCCACTAGCCCAAGGATTTTTGCTGCTCCTGGCAGCGTGCTGCATTGGCAGAGTTCCCTCTGCATCCTCGACCTGCTGCTGATTGATCCCCGTAATCCAATCCATTTTCAACAAGCCACTTCAGCGCCAATAAAAACAAGAGGCTTTGCTGATTTCTGGTTTCAGCTGCAGCTGTTGGAGCCACAAATCTAAAAAGAAATATTTTAAGTCTATTTGTAAAAAAATTTACTGGTAAAAAAAGAAAAATAAAAGATCCATTGCTTTTATGCAGTTAAACTCAGAGGAAAATAATTGCAGCTTCTTTTTATGCATTTTATCTTCTTTATTATTTTATCTCATTGTACCTCTCTTGGTGTGATCATGGTGATCCTTCCAGTAAATAGGTGAGGAAGTGTTATGACTGAATTCCCCCAGGGTTTTGGTATATGTAAGGATCAACAGTTTGCGTAACATGGGTGCTGCAAACATTTCATACACTTTAAAGCTTTGATTTAGAAGAGACTGTTCTGATCTGCCCTTTCTACAAAGCWCCAGTCAAACAAAAATCCCATGTCATTCAAGAGTTCTTGCACTATAATTRTAATTTTTTATCAGAATTGAGAGAMAAAACCATAACACTGCACTCCTAGTACCCATACACCAGAGACAGTTCCCRATGCTTTCAGATACATTATTCTGGTTCTGCAATTACCTGCAAGACTGAAGTTCTGCATTTTATTTTTAGACTAAATTTGACAAGTTACAGCTTCCAGTCATGGGATCTAGTAAGGGGATTTGATGGTGTGGTTGTTGTGGAGTAAAGCAGTTATTCCATGTAGTTAATAAAAGAGAAAGTTTAGATAGTTTATAGATCAGATAATCTATTTTGGGAAAATGGATGTTGGCTCAGAGAAGAGCCAACCCTTTCTCTCCCCTCTGTAAAGAATGTTCTCTTCMTTCAGACCAACATGGTTCTCCTCATACCTTTTCCATCTTTCCATACCTGCATTTCTGCTATTAATATTTGTGGCTTCACCGATTTGTCTAAGGTTGCWGACACAAATWAGGACTGTGATGGGATCTCTCAAAMCAGTAGTCATTCTTGAAGACAGCGTATTCCACAACCACTTTTAGCACTGTAAGTCATAAACAGAAAACTATCATAGGCTGATCTTTCCCAAAAATAGTAGTGCAGAAAAGTCTGCAATGGATTACTGAAAACTATGGAAAAATCTGTTCAAGCTATAAATTTTTCAGAGTTATTTGTGAATTACTCAGGTTCACTGCAGTAGTTAGTGGCCTTTGGGTAATGGTTTAGCTGTCCTTTTGTTTACAGCTGTTGTCTGCAATAGCTAATTTTACTAGGAAGGGCAAGGAGGCAGTAGAAATAGTGAGTATGGGCCAGAGAATTGTACTGGGAAAACTATGAGAGCCAGCAAATTTTTTTTGATTGAGCCTTATATGCTACATTTGGAACAGCATTGSTTTAATGAAATTTTATTGATTCCAGGGCAAGCTTCCAATGGAAATCTGCCCAGATTCCTGGGGGTCTCTGCTGAGGCTGGAGACCTTGGATGTGCTGATCTTTGGCTGCAGCCTTTCTGTTAATGGGTCTGTCCTGCAGACTGGGGATCAGGAAAGCCCCAGAGAAGCTGCTCTGTAAAATGAGACGTCTCTCTGCTATTGCAGACAACTGCCGCTGCCATTTGCTCAGAAAATAAAGAGATGATAATTTTCCACAGTACTTGAGGGACCAAGGAAACTTCTGGTGTGTTAAGAATTAAAGGAAGGATTAAAATTAGAATTTCAGGTCTAATTTGGACAAATATTTGGGAAGACAAGAAAAAGAAATTAAACCCTTACAAGCTGAAAAACCCTCTCACTCAACATCAGTGTAGTTCAGACAAACAATAACTCAATTTTTAAGTATGAATAAACATTTTCTTGGAAAAAGATAGAAAGATGGAGAGATGGTCACCCAAAGACACAAAAAGGACCACCTCTGGCAGTTTTCTTGTGAAGGAGAGGACATTTACCAATTTGCAGTGAAGAGGAATATACCAGACATACTACAGCAGCAGAGAAAGTTATAATATTGCCTACTCAACTTCATAGCCAATAAGGTCTTTTAAACAAGTGGTAAGCATTTAAAATAACACCTGTATCAGTAAAATAGGCAGTTTACAGTCTTGAAATACAGTCAGTAGATGCCAGCTGTACCCATTCATGGACAGAAATTTATAGTAGGGATCTCAGGTTGCCCAGAGAAATTCATCACAAACAGCCACGTGCTTTCAAAGCCGGCAACTGCTAAGCAAGCTTTGTTGTTTTTGAAAAATGAAAGATTCTCAAGGGCCCAGCCTTAGGGGCTGGGCTTGTTTTCTGGAGGACTTGTTTTCTATTTGYATCTTTGGGACCCATTCAAGATTTAGTTCCCTCCAGCCATAAAAATAATGTTTATAGGGTGGGGGAAGGAACCCATCAGGTCACCCTGCCCTCAACTACACAAGATTTCCTCTCTTGTATTAGATCAAGAATTATGAACCCCCTTCGGAAGCAAGATTAGCATAACCAGAATGGGAAGAGCAGTGCAYAACTGGAATAATGGCAATAACCTTTGTTGGCGCAGACCTCACACACYGACAGGCACAGGGGGAAGGTGTCAAGTGTCAGCACTTTAGTATAACACAGCACAACCTTTTATAATTTTTCTTCACATCACGTGAACAACACGAGCTGTCTTTCCTTTTCCTAACTGGTCACTAATCACTGTTTCTTGCTGTAAAATGTCARCACACAGTACCCATCCCACGACYTTCTCTGTTTCTCAGAGTTGCTTATCTATAATAYCCAAGGAYACAACTTCCCACAACCTTCCAYTTAATTGAATGTATTCTCTTTTAMAGAATTTTAGGATAAGGGACAAGCCTTGGAACAGACATGGCAGCACTGAGGTCTATGGTTGTGCAATATAGTTTTATTGTGGCAGTTTCACTAATTTTCATTTCTCTAATTATATCTTCTACATCTTGGGCTCAGAGGGACTTCTTTCTGCAGAACTCATGAAGCTTCAAAGGCAAATATGAGTTGAATTGCTTGGCAGGTTGCTGTTGTCCTAAATTAAATTTTTCTCCTTGGGAAGAGTTTAATCCAATGGACTGTTAGGGGAGAATTTGCTACTGTGGAGAAAGTCACCAAAGCAAGCAGTCATCACTTAACATGCAATTCTCAGTTCAGATGCATTTCATCATTAGCTGAGAGACAAATTAAGGCTTACCCTTGCCCCCCACTTTGTGTAAACAGAATTTTTTTCATGGGATTTTTCACCCAAGCAGAGCATGTTTTCCTGCTAAGGGATATTCAAATATTCCWTGCTCTGTTTCCAACCCTYACAGGAAAAAAACAAACAMAACACAACAACCAARCACAACCATAACCACACAGTGCAGATCCAGTTTTAAGCTAAAACCCCTCACCTGTTACAGTAAACTGACAGAAAGATGCAGATTTCCCAAAGATTTTGCTTCCCACATTTATTAGAGCTCATAGGAGTCCTATCAGAAAAGCAGGGAATCACAGGGTTCAGCAACATCTAAGTCTTGMTAGCACTGGTAYCCAAGAGCTGGGAAGGGAAATCAGYTGAAATGGRGTGTTYTTGGGCAGCCCTGTGTCACAGAGCTCCCAGGACATGGTCACTGCTCCAGAGCTACTCTGGAAGGAGAAAATAGAACTGAAAAACCCCAATTCATTTCAGATCGGGAAGGGAAATAGATTACTATTAAACAATTTATTTTATACTATTGCTGTGGCACAGCCAGATCCCAGCTGATGTGGATTCAGAGAAAGTCAACTTTGATAGAAACCACCTGAAAGTCCCTAAAAGTTTCAGATCATTGCCTCCTGCAAACTGCACACCATAGTGAAGCTTGGCTTAAAGTGGGTTTATATAGAGGTGGAGAAATGGGTGAAATTAACTTGGGAGAATTCCACCAGCTAGGCTGGAGATTCCCATTAATCATATCTGTCGGTACCAAAAACTAAGTTTGCCTTTAGAGACTGTCCTCGTAGATGTGATGGCTGAGAATAATTAATAAAGGCAGGTGGTTTAGGCATAGACTCAAAGCCCCTACTGTTAGAGCACCACTGTCTTGGAGAGAGTTGTGTTAACTCTTGAGATGGAGAAAGATGGTTTCTGTTTCTTTTCAATGAGAATTACAYTAGAAAACAATTCTCTCACCTCTACCTTTATTACTTTTTATGTTTTCTTCTTCCATACGAATTTCTCCCTCATTGTGTGTTGTTATATGTAAGTAATGGGCAATGCAAAATCCCAAAAACAGATCCCACTGTGGTGCAAAGYCAGCATCATGCTCAGCTTCTAGATGGATTAATTAGTATGATCCAATCACATCACTTTTTAGAGTACCAGAGCCATACYCTGTGTATCTATGTAGTGTTGCTTTGTATGGTGTGGGAATATTTCATGAGGCTAAAATATTTGGCCTYCTAAATCAGTGGCCAGGGTGGAAATGGATTTCTTTCATCTGCCACCTCACGGAAGTTATTATCTTCCRCAGCCTCAAATTTCAGCTGAAAAGCAAGAACAGAAGCTGCTTAGGATAAATTGCTTGAAAAGTAGCTATCAAGGGGAAAAGATGGGGCACAAGAGAAGACAGCAAGGTCACGGGACAGAGTAGTTTTGGGTATTACTACACATGTTTAAAATGACAGCATTATGTGTGTCATGTAATTCAGAAATGGGGCCATTTCTTGAAAAGCAGAAGGTAAAATATGCAGCCCTACACTGCAAAAATCAATCTTCCACCTTTCCTTGAAAATAAAACCCCATGCACTATGATTTATGGCAGAGGAAGAGAATCTTAGATTTTCTTTAACTTCATGCATTACTCCTTCCACATGTCTAATGTACTGCCTGCAGCTATGCCTCTCATGGAAGGTGAATTTGTGTGTCAGCACTGTCCCTAACAGACTTAGAGAGACTGATGAGTTTTTCTCATGTTATCAGCTTTTCCATTTTTTTAATTGCTGGTTTTTTTTCATTTTCTTTTAATCCATTTACTGCATTTGTTCTTTCCATCCACTTGCAGTTTAATTTGCACTGATTTAAGATGCTTGGACACTTTTTGATGATAAATATGTCCAGTGAAATACCCATGAAAAGTGACTTAGCTTTGTGGCTGGAGCCATGAATGTTCTGAGTTTGACCCCAAGGGTGAGAATAAAGTCCTTAATTGTATTTAATTGCACCCTTGATCTTTCTACTGTGCTGGCCCACAAAAGGGCAAACTGATGACAACTTTGATGATTTTTGTACGGTAAATAAGACCGTATTTGAGGACATTTATAAAGTAATCTTTCATTCCCATTTTGTCTAGATAGAATCACACAGACCAGCAGGATCTGTAATATAGGAATGACCTTCCAGCAGCACTAATAAAAGTAACATTTTGCAAATCCTCTCTGTGAATCTGAAAGCAGACATGTAATCACTGCTGGTCACTYCTGATGTGGAATGGGTTTGACCTGCTGACCTCAGGGTGAAAGGCTCTGCACTGCATTACCACTCCCAAGAGCTCTCTGACTCTCTCTGAGGTTGYTTTTTTTATTATTTTGTAGTTAACCTCGAGACAGCATCACCAACAATGGATAACATCTGCAAAACACTGGMTATCTGAACATTTTCTTGCTTTGCAACTAATCATTGGCACTCAATGAATCTGAAAGTTAAAAATAAATTGCATGTCCAAATGCTCAATGCAGAAATAGTGAAATCAGAAGGGGGGGCAGGAACCCTTAATAGCTGCTTCCTGCCACCGGTGTATTTTTYCATTTATTCATATGGTCTTGAAATTTAATTTCAAGTAATGGAAGATGTAATGATTTGGGGAGATAATCTAAATTTGTTCCTTTTAGCAAGAGAGAACCCATCAACCAACTACCCTCAAAAATAGRTGAACATCAAGAAAGTTTTCATTACTTTCTGGGTTCTGTCTTTTACCATTCCTTTGGCTGTTCATGTGCTTCACTCATCCATGCTGATGCCATTCCCTGCAGAATCCTGATGTGTAAAATACTGCCCAACCTTACAGATTTCTTAACCACACACTAAAAACAATTGCARAACACAGCAGAACTATCCTTTATGTCTCAACCACTTTCTGTCACTGGCAAAAACTATTCAAGCAGCCCCCTGCATTCTGCCAGGAGGATGTGACCTCACTGGGGATTTGCCACAGCAGGAATCCAAAAAGACCCACTTTCAGTGACACCAGGAGGACCATCCAAGACTTATATGGATCTCCACTCACATCAGACCAGATCCCGTATTTCCCTCTGCTGACAATGAGTCTTCATGAATTTTGATTATTTGGGAAGCTCAGCTTATGTACCTCTTATGTACACAAATGCCAAATCAGCACTTAATGAGCATGAAGTGATTTCACATTGAACTGTCCATCTCATAAGCATCAACATGTCCAAGAAAGGAAACTCATTTGTTTATTCCCAGCAGTGCTTTGGGATACAGCCTTCACAAGCAGTGGGAATTAGACATGAGGAAGCAGCAAGATATTTTCCCAATTACATATTCACCCATCAATCATAGTTCTCTTTGAAACCTGGCTACTGGCCACTGGTYCTTGGTGGGAAAATGCTAGAAATGCAAGAAAAAGGGACATTTTTTCCCTTTGTGCCAAATTGCAGCGTAGAGTTAACTTGAAACTGTAAGTAGCACAGCCCAGCTCCTCTCTGGCAGATTTCTGAGAGGAGAGCCATTGTGGAATTTCACAGCTGGATCTCAGCATCTCAGTCTGCTTCACGGTTTGACATTTTGGACACGTTTCACCATTGTTTCCCCAAATTTTCATCTCCAACAGTATTAAAAGAATAAATTTAAAAGAAATTCYTTGCATTGGAGAGTGTGTTCTGGTAAATTTCTTTTTTCCCATTACAATGGGATGCCAAGCAACAGAGACTGAGGCTGGAGACATTACTATAGATATGGTATAGAAGAACAAAATCAATTTAGAGAAAACTCCAGCTGATTGAGCCAGCTGGCATTTTTAGGTCCATATTTCTAGGATTTCATAAAACAGTCTGGTTCTTTTGGAGAAGAAGCTGACTCTGGGGTGGTCATTTTTTTTTTTTTTTKTGGTAGGAAAGGCAAAAGCAAATATCACTACCTCTTGGGTGAATGAAACTGCTCCAAGGGACACAAAGCCAAGAGTACAGTGGGGAGATTTAGTGCATGCCCAAGCTSTGATCTCCTTTCTGTCACTGAGGAGCCAGGAGGACACCAGGCCACAAGTCATATGGGAAAATATGACCCCAGGAAGCAGTAAAAACCAAAATAGTCAAGACAGAAGAATGTTTCTGTGGAAATGAGGAATACACAATGTGAGGATGACAACTTCTAAAATGGCCCCAAACCAACATTTTAGAGCAGCCAGATGTTGAGTCTGCCGGCGGAGAATCTCTCTAGGGTAAGTCTAGCTCATAGGCAGAGAGTCTTTCCCCTAAATTCCTTGCTTTGCTTTTCCATTTTGAAGGTTTATTCTGTCTGACAATCCCTCTTTTTGCACTTGTCACTTAGACACAATGACTTTGGAGCAGGTGAATTTCCACAATCTATATTTATCATTCWGATGTCCACATGGTGCTGGGCTGGGGAAAGCATTTCTGGGAAGGGAAAGCATTTTGAAGAAAGATTGAAAACCAGCCTTGAAAAACCCTCTCTCACATGACAGATATTGATYATTCATGATGCAAACAATTTTCCACTTATGGCAAACACAAGGAATTCTCTGTATTCTTTCCTTCATCATCATCATGTAGGCATAAGGAACTCTGAAAATAATTTCCTGGGCTTTCTCAGAAAAGGAGAAAGGGGGGAAAAAAAGGAAATAAAGAAGTTGGCATTAAGTTKATTGTGCTCTCTTCAAAGTCCTGGACCAGCTCTGACCAACTCCTGAAAAATCTGCACTCTCTCAGTGGAATGGAATTTCCCAATATGCCATGGTCAGTTTGGCACCCGCTTCTCTGCAGCAGCTATAAATCTCTTGCAGGTCATAGGACTCTGTAAAAGGAGAAAAAGTTACCCAAGTGTTTTTGGACTGGGCCTGGAGATCAGAAGAGGGACAGAAATGCATGCCTCATCCAAAGAAAACTCTGCCTGACTTTAGACCACTAATAGCTCAGTGGGAAAGTCTGTTTTACTGCGCACATCCTTCAGAGGTTTCTGGGATGTAACCTGTTAGACCCTCACCTAGAACACATTTCCTCATCTTTTGAAGGCTTGCTTGTCTGCAGGGTGTCTGCCAAGCAAAAGAAATTAACATTAGGGAGCAAAGAAACCCAGTGGCAGCTGTGCATCAGGTCCCAATTAAGACATCAAACTAAACMCTTCAGCCCTAGTTTTCAAACATCCTTGTACATAATATTTCCCATGAGGCTGGAATTCTTCTGCGAGGTTTATGCTGGCTTTAATGTATAGCATCAGTGTTCAGTAAGCTCTCAGGGCATTCATATTGCCATGTCAGACAGCAGGGGATGTTTTTTTTACCTCCACACCTCCAAATAAAAGATAAGGGCATGTCCTGTGTTATGACATGACTTGACTTGGACCAAGGGASCAGATCCCAACTGTTTGGCCTGATGCTGCATTTGAATTTGCCACAGAGTCCTGCTGGTTCTGAGCACTCTAATGTCCTAAATCCTAAATCTAGACACTAATTTTCTAATAGGCATTTAGTCTGTTGTGCATACAATCAAAAAGGAATTCAACTGCCAGGATTGCTCTCTCTAAAGAAGGGATGGAGAGGGCCAAGTTCATTGTATGAAGGGATGAGAAGTCTGTGAGGTACCAATCCATTTGATGTGGCTTTGAGTGGCAACAACCTGATAATGTTAAGACAGTGTAATCCTGTACAATTCCTTCGTGAATCAGTGCACTTTGGATCAAATACTCTCTTCAGTTCAAAGATGAAGTTTATAGGTCAAGATTTCTCCATCATTGCATCTGATTACTGCCCAAATCCCAATGATTATTTTGCCCTGAGGTCACTGAAAGTCCCATCTGTAAATCCCCTGAATTCTTGCAGAAAATCTTGTATTCCCTACCATTTTTCTGAAGTCTTGGAAAAATAGTCATAGAATCACTGCAGAGTCTCACCATGAGTGCAAAGTGCCTGTCTTACCAGCAGAGTGAAATCATACATTGCTCCCTGCTGAGAGGACCTAAGTCACCCAGCTGTCCTCACTAAAAATTAACTGCATAATCCTGCAGATCACTTAAAATTCCCCTTGCTGCTTATGAGACAGCCCTGCTGTGAATGGCAGCAGCATGCCCAGAGTCATCTCCCACTGCTCCACAACACAGAACAGATTTGGTTTGAAAATAACAGCAGTAGGAACATCTATGCTGCCAAATAGCTGAGCTCCCTGATTTATTGTCAGATCCTGATTCTCTTCTGTTGTCTGTGGTGCTTCCCCTTGGGATCTCTTGGGGGCTGGACTAGCTAATTCCTTCAGAAAAATCTCAGTGCATCTCTAGGAACAGCTTTTTGCAGTAAACCCTGCCATTAAGAAAGGAGGAACACRCTGTCTAGCTCCCTGAACACTCTGYRGGGAAACSTTTTACTCATTCCAAGCCCCAAGATGAAACACATCCTTAATGAAAAAACACCGTGACTGTTACTGGGTACCATACCATCTGTAGTTTTTCTCATGCAAAACTACCTTAAATGAGCAAATAAATAAATTATTGCATCTCAGAGTTATAGAGATGTTACATGTGGCTCAGAAGGGACCAAGAAATTATTGTGAAGCACTGGATGAGGCCCACTGACTTTGGAGAAGGATAGAGTTGAGTTTAGCAGATGCAAACCACTTTTCTGTCTGCAGTGCCAGGAGTCACTCTGTGGAGTGGAAGCCTTCAGAAGCAGAGATGTAACTGAAGAAAAGCTTAGTAGGACCATGGCTCCACCAATCTTGGTGCCCACTACTCAGTTTCCTATAAACAATAATTTTGATGGAGAACAGATAAAAGTTCACCGTTGCACAGGCAGACTATAGGATGATTAACCTGGCAGTACATCAGCTTTGAGAGAACAAAGCCTAAATCAGAATAATGTTAGATAGGGTCTAACATGATTTGTCTGTTACATTTTGTCACATCATCTGCTTGGAAAAAATCCCTTCTCTGGACTTATTTGAATGAACAGAGAGAACCTGAATTTTTTCAGTGCTCTACATGACAAGAAAAGCCCAGAATTCCACTCTAAGACAAAATAGAAAGAAGTTCCTTTTAAAACCTGGAATTTAATGAAAGCACTTGAGCCACATAACTCTACATTTCTGTGTGTTTTCTAGGACCAATAAGCCAAATAGCCAAAAACAAAATTCCCCTGCCATTACTGAAAAGGCATTGAAAAGCTTTCCCAGGGAAAGTTAGCCACCCAAAGAGGGGATGACAAGGCAAAATGGCTCTTTCAGAACCAGACTAAGGTTGTGAATGACAAAAGTTGTATGAAAACCTGCACAGTGTTGCAGCCAAAAATGAAGAAGAAACACCCACAAGGATTTGGGGTAGATTGATGTTGAGAGGAGGTCTTAGCACTCCTGGTTTCTGGCTGCAAATTGAAGTGTTGACAGTTGGAATTAACTTTTAAACACAAACGTGATAGCAAAATGTGATCTCTGGACATAATTGTTCTCCGTAACACAGACATGTATTTCTAGGAGCAGCAGAACTAGGGAAGGCTGGTTTTCTACAGAACATCTGAGGCTAAATTTCTTTGYTGTCTAACAAGAATAAGTTTGTGCTGTAACTTGTCTGATGTTCTGCAGCCTCTGATTTCCATGACACTTCCAGCAGCTTGATATTTTTGGAAAGTGCACTCCACTGTTATACTTGTGGTTAAAATAAATCAGCAGATTTTAACACTGTTGGGGCAGGCAGGGGGAGGGAAGGGATGACAGAGAAAAACAGACATATGGAGMATGTAATGGCATATTTCTCACTTCCTTAGGAAACCAGTCAGAAAAGATAAAGATGGCAGAGGCCTACCACATTCTGCTGGAGTGGAGTTTTAATTGGTGGGATGAATGTCAAGAAAATCCCATTACTAAAGAATTGCAAGAAAAAGAGCTTATTGCTCTGAGTCATCWCTACACAGCCCTTAAACGACACAACAGCTAACACCTTTGTTGGAAGTAGAATAAGGAAAAGATGAATTACCTCTTAAAATGCAAGTCAGATGATGAGGATAAAGTTTTAGAGTGGRTAATTCCCCTTTTCAGCATGGGATTCAGGCAAAATTAGTGGTTCTGAGCATGATGTAAGGTTTACCCATCAAGCTACTTCCTGGGGTTAAGCATATTACAGGATTGGAACAGTTAAGGAAAGGCCCCTGCATATACTTTCATAATCTGATTTATATTCTTTTTTATCTCAGGCTCCACCTCTTCAAGTCATCTTTTGACRAACCTCATGAGAAGACAGAAAAGGAAGAGAGGATTTGGAAGATTCCTGAATTGTCATCACAAGCCACACATTAATAATTTACCTGGCAACACTTTCCTAGGGAGCTCTTTGATTTGGAGAGAAAAAAAAGAAAAAAACAAAATCTACCTCAAATCATAAGGGTTTTATCAATAAGTTAACAGYAAGATATATATCAGAGTCTTGTAAACTGGCTTGGTGAAATTAGGTTGTGACTTACAGACCAAACTGAATTTGCATATATTTTTCAAGGATTAAATTTCCCCAACTCAAGTAGAAAAAAAAAACAACATCAGGAGAAACAAATGATTCCTAACACTGCAGAATACTCCTAAGTGTGATGTGAGCAGTGTTAATARGTCAAGCTCAACAACAGCTCCACAATTACATTGATAATATTTCTTTCTTTACTTTCACATTTCATGGTATCTGCCTGTGAACRCTGGACATTCACATGACATTTAGGAGACCTTGCTGCAGGGTTCTGTTTAATTTTTAAGCCTCTTTTCTTTTAAGACCCTGKTCTGGGTGAGCTGCTGAATCTCAGGGCCTCCTTTGAGCACTCTTACCATGCAGATGGGTTTGTTGAGCTCTACTTTCTTGTGGTTCAACTGCTTATCCCCAAGCTCAGTCCTGACCCTGAAACATCTTAARCATTTTCTTTCCCTAATCAAAGGAGGGAGTTCAGCTCTGAAAAGAGCAGTCCAACACAAAAAGGTTTCATGCAGACTTTCTATACACTGGCACTTTAACCTCAACACATAAAAAAGATTACATATTACTAGAAAGGCAAATCACCAGATTGTTTCATCCTGCCCTTGGAAGTCCTTGGAAAAGTTAGCCAGTGTGCAAGGGGACAGGGCTAGCTGCAAGACAGCTGCCAGATGTCTCATTTATCACCCATTTATCACCCAAATGATGCTTTGATCAGCCTCTGCAGGATCACAAACCCCTGCCAGGAGATTTTATTTCCACAGAAACCACCATGTCAATTCCCCRTGTGGGATCACTCCCACTGTTTGATGTCAGTAGTGGATCACTTATGCCMATGGCATCTCYGTRCCAGCTCTGTACCASCATCTATGGGGTCCATACATCAACAGGAACAGAGGGAAAGCAAAGATYAGGATTCAACAGATAACCTGTGGACTATGTTGCATATAATTCTTTCAGTCTAACAGCATTACTCCTGAGTGGAACCCCCAATCTACCTCCAAGCTATTTGTTAGGGAATCATCCAGACATAAACGGGCAAAGCTCTATTTTTTGCAGGTGGGAGAAGAAAAGGGACGATGACCATCAGGAAATCAGGAAGGAGGAATGAGGTCACAGGGAGCTTCTGRGAATTTGCTGGTCCAGTCAGTGGTTTTCCATCTGTGACTGCTGTACCTGCTGGTCTAATAATGTTAAAAGCTCTGTCAAACACCCTTTGAGCTGTCACCTGAACTGGTCTGGGTCCAGTCTCACCCAATTCACTCCTTAACAGAAAGAGTAGGAAATAGGACTGAGGGTGAGATACTGACTGATCTCTGGCTCTCTGACTTTGGCTCAGAGGTAGGTGGGAATCTTCCAGAGAAATTCCTGGGAGCTGCCCAGCTCATTTCTGAGACCAAAGAGATCCAATTTGGAACCAGCTTTTTTTTTTTTTTTTTTTTTTTTTTTTTTTTTTTTTTTAAGCCAAATGTGCTTGGTGAAAGCACCATCTTTTCCCTCTCTCAGAGCATCCTGCCTCTGACTCCATGCCACTGCCACACTTCAAACACCATCAAACACATTCCCAAACATTCTCCCATCTTCTCTCCTCTTGGAAGAAATTCCCAATATTTCAGATCAACCTTGCTGGCTTGCTATTCCCTTGGAAAAACCTTGGGAAAACACAAACGATGCACAACTTTTTGATGATGTGAGATAACATTGATTCCAGGGAGATTTCAGCAAAATGCCCCAGCTGTGTTTGACATCGTTGAAGCCCAGGCAGAGAATGTTCTGCATTGACTTCTAACACTCCTTTGTGCTATGAAGCACAATCCTTCAGTTGCCTAAATGCAGATTTACACAGTGTTCATACAAATATTCTGTGCTGAAAAAGATCTATCCTTTAATTATCCAACACAGTCAACCACCTTCATTGGGATCCTGCCCGAGTTTATTTAAGAGGAGGAAAACATTATTATGAAAATTACCACAGCTTTTATTTTTTTCCTTTTTGCAATGAAACATTTTTGTATCAATGCATAAACCACAAGAATGATCATCAGTTTAATAGTTTCCTGTGGCTGAGCCCTTTCAAGTTAAGTTGTCAGGAGGATGGGTGGGGAGCCAGCTTGGAGGAGAAGTGAGAATAAGTCCCTTTCACAACACCCCCTGAGGCAGCCAAAGATCAGAATTACTCTGGGACAACTTACTTCACCCTTCACATGTTGTGGGCAGGTCTCAGCSTTCAGCACTCAGTGGCATCAGCACGTGGTGAGGAAAAGCCATTCTTGAGCAGGTTGACACCTCTGAAATAGAGAACATGATGTTCTGTGATATGCAGGTGAGCAGAAAAAAACATTACACCTGGATTTGTGCTGTTGCCCTGAGTGCTGAATCGTTTGCATAATTCACAGAAACTGGTGCTATGTGGGCAATCAGGATRTCGAAGAGAGCTGTAAAGCAGTTGTTTTCTACATGTGTTTGGRATTCTTTGATGTGATGGAAGTTGCATAACACAAAAGGTGAAGCCCTTCTAAAAAACAAGTTGGGTTTTTTTTCCCAGAAAAGCTGCTTTTGTTGGATTGGATACATATATAATAATTTTCTATATTGCAAGTGTTAATTGAAGGTGGGTAATTAGCAAGTAAATTCTTGGGAACAAGGGAAGGAATTGTGCTGGTGAAATGGGTTATTTACCCTTCATCTTCAGTGTGATAAATTACTCCCTTCTGATGAATGCTTTGGATGCTTGGGAACTTGGATAGCCAAGCTTCTTCCAGCAGGATCTTCTGCTGGCCTYGAAAAGACTTTCATCTCCCAGCTGCCATAAATGCCTTTTAATCTTGTCTACAACTTGCTGCCATTTTTCATTGCAAAACCATATTTTTTAAAAATATTTGCAAAGAAAAAAAAAAAGATTTTATTACTTGTTCTTATTGAAAATCGGTGGTTGAATTTAGGGCATTTTGATTTTTTTAAAAACTTCAAACATACATTTCAGCTTTGAAGATGTTTCAACACTGGCAGTGCTTCTTCTTTACCTTTGAGATTTTTACAAGGGATCTGGACAGAAATGAACATTTTCTCATGTTTTTTCATAAAAAACAAATGCCAAGTAAAATTCCAAGCCATTAGAATCTGAGGTTCCTGATTTCCAAGTCGCTCMTTTTCAGAGGTATGAGTGGGGCTGATGTTAGTGATGTGAAATCAAAGTCCACTTTTTCAGATGTCCACCTGAASTAACCCATATTTTATAGTGCCACGGTGACAATAACTTTTGTCARTTATAACTTACATCATCATTGCACAAATACGCTCAATCCAGTTTGTAAGAGAGATGTGGGGAAAACAGTTCATTCAAAATCAAAACAAAATAATGATATATTAGCTCAGACAGATCAGAATGAATGATACAAGGAGTGAACACATGGCAGGGAAAACATGACCTTATTGCAAGAAAACCTCGTGATTTGGTATTTTTAATTTTTTTGCGTGGGATAGGAATTTGTTTTGTGTTGCCTGGGGTGCCAGGATACTTTCTTGTGGAGAAGTTCACAGATGTTCTGCCTCTCTCTCCTCTCACATACATTGCCATGGTAGCTGAATGCTTCTCCAAAGTATGCAGCATGTACAGAATAGTCTGTCTATCCCAGCTCCTCACATACAGAATGACCTTGAGGGAAAATTCCTGCACTGCCTTCAGCACAGCTCCTCAAGGGCTTAACAATATCTACAAAAAAGTAAGTCAGGGTGTAGCTATCAGCAGTTTAAAGAAGTTCTGAGATCCTTTGATGTAAGGATGACAACTGAAACTGCATTTGAAATAAATTTTCAAACTTTTTTTTCTCACCCTGTTTTCCTGCTTCTCTGTTCTCTAAGCTATAAACAGGGCTTCCTTCTTCGTCTGTGCAATAAAAAGGAAAAAGTAAAAGACCCTTTTGTAAACTGTCTTATTGGCACCAGCATCTTATTTCAATTAGCARTGCGAATTTTAAATCACCACAGATCTTTACTCACTATTTAGATTAAGCATTGGCATGATCAGATGTAATTTGAATTATTGCTGTAGAAATAGTTCTGTTCAGGTTTGGTAGGAACAGGGACAGAGATCTRTATTCTTTCCATCATATTAGAGGAGAATAATTAGAAGAGAGATTCTGCCTAGGGATTCAGAATAATTTTCCAGCACAGATTAAGAAAGTTCAGAACTTTCACACATGGGATCCTGCATCACACAGTGTATCTTCTCCCCAGGCTGAAAGTCACTGACCTACATGGCTTTMCCCCACATCTCTCCATGCACAAGCCCCCAAACTTGAGGCCAGCACCATGATACGGAGTGTGATGCTGAGACACCAATTTTTAGTACTCAAGTGCTGTGCTTTTCTCTCTATGGATGCAAACGGTGCCAGAGAGTGCTTTAGACCTCCAGAGTGGACCACGTAGAACCTGGAGGCTGCAAAGACAATTCAAGCTTTATCAGTGGCTATTGCTGCATTGCTCCTGTGTGGATAGGGTTTGAACTCTCAGAGGGAGCACCATAGGGAAGGCAGCTCTCAGTAGCTGAGCATACAGGGGTTTATTGTGTTTGTTCTTCTCCTTTCAGGTCAGCAAAGCTGATTTCTTTCGGGGAAATCTTGTCACCTGCAGAAAGTGAGCCCAAACCAGGTTCTCCCTTTCTCTCACTTGCCACAGAAGCATGGCAGAGACATGGTCCAATGCTCTGGCACAGGAGCAGATACTGAAAACTGATTAATTAACAGCATGATGGGGATTTGCCAGAAAAATCTGTTCCAATTAAAATCTGTCAACACAAATTTGCAAAGGAGCAACRGTTATTACAATTGCACATAGGGTGGGGCTAAAAAACCACATTACCTGCATCCCCTGAACATGACTTTACAATGGCTGTGGCCCCAGTAAACAAATGAGATCCTGTTGTGGCACGTACTTTCCAAAGAAATGATACAGATTGTTCCTGCCCTGAAGAGATGGGGTCTATTCACATTTTACTGTGACTAAAGTCTCTCCCTCTTCTTAGAGAAATCATCTTCATGTTCTTGAACAAGCAAACACACCCTTCTTTGCTAGGCATCCAACCCTGAGAAAGATTACATGCCAAGTAGCTTAGGATGTGTAGGAATACCAAAATCACACCAGAGAGCAGTGGCACGTAAGTCTGGCGTGTTTGGGAGAGAGGCTGAGTTTTATCCAAGGGAATGGAAGGTCCCCTGCTACAGGAGTTTATGTGCAGGTAACAACACACCAGGTCTAATGCACTGCATCAAATTTCCTGCTGTGTTGTTGAATTTCTTCCCCCATCATTCTGTCTTGTTGATTCTGTAAGCTGCCCAAGCATCTTGACATTTAAATTTCTAAAATTGTACACATCACATGTACTCACTCCTCTTCTACTTATCTCCTGACAGCATGGCAAGCCAGGCCACTAAGCAATTGAAGGAAAGGTGTCTCCAGATGAATTAAGGTGTTGAGTGTTCCAGGCCTCTGTTTTAAGATCTCCTTTCTGAGTGGAGAAATTCAGATTTTATGCAGAGTTGAAAAACCCATTTATAGAATATCCTGAGCTGGAAGAAGGCAAGGATCATTGAAGTCCAGCTGCCTATTCCTGTTTCTGCCTCTCAGTGAGCCTCCTTTACATCTCAGACCTAAATTGCATCCTCCAGAGGAGGTGTTTGGCTGCCCCCAGCACACCCCAATTCCCTTTCCCCACTCGTATTTCTGGGACAGGACTTGAAAGAATGCAAGTGCTTCACTGTCATGAAAACACAGAAACTCACATTTTGGGATTATGAGCCTGCACTATCCCACAGAGCAGCCTCACTCTGCTGGCATGAAGTCAGGGATAAAACTATCATTGGCTTYCACAGAAGTTAAATCAGGCCAAAGCAGGGAGCAAAGCACACTTGAACATTTCACCTGCAAGGTCTTCTGGCCATCAGCAGCTCATGGCAGCACTTCATCCCTGTCTGGTTGCCTTGTGTGAGGCTGGCGTTGGAACTGGCTTTACTCTGACTCACTTTTTCTCTGTAGCTCCCCTAAAAACAGAGATCTATTACAAAATTAACAAAAGTTTTGCAAATAAAAAAACCCAGCCAAACAAACCCATGATGACAAACAAAATACTGCACGCATGAATCACTGTAAGGTTGAAACAACAGAAACTTCCATATCAGCCTAAATTATGGGAAACATTCAGTTTAATTGAGGTATCTCCTTTTAGATACTGCAGGCAAACAGGGGTATCTGGCTATTGTTGCTGATGAGAAGAGGGTGGGGAAGAGCTGGGAGTCTCAAAGCACCTCCAGAGTGCAGGGAGGTGCAAAAGAGACAGGATCTCTGCAGCAGCCAGTTGTGTGCTCTGCAGGCTGGACAGATGAGTATGCACACAGCTTTCTCGAGCTTGGGTTCCTTCCAAGATCAAAAATTGAATCCACCTGAGGTAGGCAGACTCACAAATCACCTGATCTTACATGACATGATGGACAGATGTTTTTCTGTGGCACTGAACTGCACAAATGGGACATGTTCTGCTCAGGTCAGGCTCCCAGGTTAATGCCTGGCACATGGAACTGCCTTCTTGCCTTTCTTAGGGGTAGACCAAAGGTAAAAAGAGCAGGCACTGTGCCAACAGGTAATCAACCAGAAGGTCCCAAAAGGATCAACAACATCAAGCCACACCTAAAATATTCCTTGCCTTGTCTCGTTTGGACTCTAAGATATGAAAGCAGGACTTGTCCATTGCTGGATGTTCAGGCAGCAAGGACTCAAATACGAAAACCAAAGTTTATCCTGCCATGTGGTGTACACAAGCTACAAATACAGTATCCACTCCTTTCCATTTCCTGTGATCTGTGATCTGAATCACTGCATGTAAGAGCCCTTTGGAGGACAGGTGAGCAAAGTTGTGTTCATGAGAGTTGTGACAGAAGTCTGCCCAGTCTGCTCTGAAACATAACAATGTTTATGGCTGCTTTTGTGCCCACCTCCCAGCCTGTGGAGGACAGGGGCCATCAGGCTATAAGGATATGTCTGACATGGTCCCTACAGCACAGCACTGACTGTCTGGCATCCATTTCTCATACCCTGATTAGCAAATTGCCTTCAAGAAGCCAAAAAATACACCTATCATAGTAAAGCAGAAAGGCTTTACATCAGTAATTTGGGGGAGCCTTTTGAGCAGCCTGGGATATTCCCATCAGCAAAAAGCAGCCCCTAATGTAATAATCCTATAGTCATATCCTCATAGGAGAGAGCTCTGGTGAGTGATGTTAAATATTTAAATTATTGCTCTCTTTAACTCCTCCTTCTTCAGAGGCTAAAGACAGCACCTACGTAAACAAGCTCTCTCAATGTGCCGATGTGTTTGAGTCATTTAAATCATCCTCCTTCCTTATACTTCATCCCACACCAAAATGCCAGGGAGCAGTAGGAGCTTCCTCACTCACAGAACTCARGGAGAAGCCTCAGTGATGTTCATGATTTGAGGACGCTTGATTTGTCCCAGAGCAGGGGCTTTAATTTTGCTTTCTCTAGAGAATGATGGTCAGGAGCATAAACTGGAGTATCAGTGTTATGAAGTTTCAGATGATGAATTGGGGCACTGAACATGCTTCTAACACTTTTACCAAAACTTTGGACCAGTATTTTATGTTGTCCAGCTTTGTGGGCTCAGTCTAAACTCTTTCATTGGACAATCACAACTGCATGAAATATTGCCCAGTGCAGTACAACAGCTGGCACCAGGCCAACTGAAACAAGGATTTGCAAAGACAATTTGGTATTTCCTCACTCATTTTCACATGTAGAAGAAATCCTTGTATTTATGTACAAACAGGATTTGCATACAAATGCAAGTGCCTGACAGTGATTGGTTTGAAAGAAGGATCCCTGAACATTGTGGTATATAGGCTTCAAAGAGATAAGATGTTCCTARAATCTCAAGAAATAAGGCATCTTAAGCCAAGACAGGAAGAATTTGGAGGATTTCTCCTCCCTGTAGATATATTTATAAAACTATTGGTACAGTCTCCCACCAACATGGAGTTTGGCACTCAGGTAAACTRTCCTGTCTTGCTTGTCTGACTTTGATCAGCAAAGGGCACTCCCAGATCCTGCTGGGTGTGGRTGTGGGTGCATGGAACACCCTGGAACAGATCAAGGAGCAAAATGCATTTCCAGTGGAGAGAGACAGCTGAGAAAACTGACCTTCATGGAGAGCTGTGCAGAACACCAGGCTGCTGCTACCAGCTTGAGCCCAGCCTTCATCACCCAAAACTTAATAAAACCATCTCATCTTTATGCTCTGAGGAACTCAAAATAAAAGAYTTAAAGAAAACCTCAAAAACCAAGCACACAAACCCCAAAAGAAACCTATTCCCATATACATTGGAARYACTTMTTASATTTCTTTTCTCCTTAAGCATATCTTTTAGGAAAAAAGAGAAGGCAAAGGTTTGTTTAAYTAATAGATTTTCTGTCCAAAATGTTGAAAAAATCCACCTCAGTTCTGAATTCTACATTGAAACTCAATTATRCTTTATAGATTCATGTAATTGCTGTATTTTATATTTGTTCAATATTTTCCATTCATATTGGCACAGACGATTTGCTAAAGGTATGTGGAGACTGACTCACCAAATATCTTTAGCCTGCACCCTGCACATCGCATGAACTAAAAGAAAGACAAAATTTGAACAGTTAATTTRTAAATTCCCAACAAAATGCAGATTTTGACTCTGTATTGCTGAATTTTCTGGAGATGATCAGGAGAGATCACCTATTAATTGTACTTTATTCTAGTTCTGTCATATTACATTACTCAGCTAAGTTTAAAATCTTACCATGACAATCTGTCATATTTGGAAGCATACAATAAATTAATTTGCCAAAGAGGGAGAGAAACAAWTTTTTTCAAATTACAAGTTTCATTAAAATTCAAACTGAAATGTCATTTCCAAAAGATCAAAAAAGATAAAACGTGCCATCCAAGAAATTGCACAGTTTGAATACATTTCCTTCTTCCTGAAGASTGGTTTGTTTTTTAAATTGATATAAATCAGTTTATATTAACTCCAAATATTACCATTGTTTGGTGAAACAACAGTTTTCCTTGTGGACTGATGACAACAATTTTAGAGCAATTATTTGATTTCTTGATTGGTTGAAATACAGTAATTATTTTCTGATTCTCATTTATGATAGCAAGCATTCAAGCAGATAGTCAACATTCTCAAGGTCAGATCAGAAGTTGCATTAGCACATTCCTGCTTTCAAGTTAAGCACGTGCTTAAGTGCCTTTCTAGGCTGAGATCTGACACCTGTTTAAATCAAAACACAGCTCCATTGAACTCAGTGGTGTTGCATCTGTATGTGAGCAGGATATGTGAGAAGAAAATGAGACCCATATGGCTTTGAAAAAAATCTCAGCAAAAGGCTGGACTAGTGCTGTGGATTAAAAGGAGGMCTAAAACTCACGGAATTATTGTTATTTTAGTTGTCAGTGCTGTATTTATCCGGTATTTCCAGGCTGTCTATTATATATTTAAGATAACATAGCCTCATCATTTTATACCAGCTAAGACTTTGACCCTAAAAGTGAATTTTAGATGTATTATGCACTCCAGAAATCAAATCATGAGAATTACAGTCCTTTAATCAGGGAARAGAAGTGACATCATTTGCTTATCACAGCACAGCTCAAATTTCCAATACTGCACTGCTAGGAGCAATCCAGCTGAGTGAACAAATAAGATCTTCAGGACATCTGAAAAARCCATGAGGATGCTGTCTATGAAGAAGATGATAGGATTCATTAAATTAAGTATTTCTTTCTAGAAAAATTATAAGCATTGCAGACACAGACGCTCAAAAGTACAGCTACGCTGTGATCATGAAAGACAATAACATAGTAAAGGTAGCTTGGATTGAGCTCCAAATTATGTTTAGATAGACTAGAACAAGGTGTGTTTCTATGACCCCCATACAGATTTATCTTCATTGCCACTTGATAGAAACTGGAGATAAAGGACAGTTTTCTCACTGCTTCTATTGCTTGTGTTGTACTGTTCATCCTTGAACACTTTGTGAAGGCCCCCTGAATAGAACAATAATTCTACAGGCCATGAAAGAAAAGTTCATGTTTTCTTCTTGAAAAAGGTCTGTTTCTAGACTGACTTATTCATTCAAGGTCACAAGTAACTGATAGCTATTGATAAAAATATTTGGCCTAGATTCCCAACTGATACAGCTTGGCAAAGATCCACCAACATCCACAAAGCCAAGGTAAAGATCTGTCACTCTCTGTTCCTTTAAATATAAGTCAGGAAAGTGATTCAGAAAACTGATGGTGAAATTTTTCTACAAAAAATGTAGGTCCCATCTCTTGCCACGAATGCTTCAACCAAGGAAATGTTTAATACAATATGCATAATTCCCTTTCATTTCCCTTTGCTTGTTTCAAAGAAAATTACAAAGTGTTCCCAGCATTCAAAAAAAAAAAAAAATAGACAATGCCTTGTGCAGTTCTCCTTCTAGTGTTCCAGCACAACTCTGGGGAGCCCTTCTGATTTMTTTCCTTTCAGAATGATGCACACTGCAGGGAGAATGAGTGAAAAGGTAAAATCTGAGGCATAGAGGAAGCTGGAGAGTGACTGTGGTCACTAGAGCAGTGCTACACAAGTCTCTTGCAGAGAGAGATCTATTTTAGCCATAAAATATCACCTAGCAAATATAAAGTCAGTAATCTTTTCTCATGGGTGGGTGACCTGGGGGGTAAGCACTGATACCCCAGAGCAGATTTGGAGTACAGCACTGCAAACACTGAAGGACACTAAATGTCATTATGAGAGGCAAAGAGAAAAATGTCAAGAAAGGTGTCACTGCATATACAAGAAAGATGAACTACAAGGCATTGCAGACAACAGGAATGTGCAGAGACTCAAGGGGAAGGYAAACAACTTCATAGAAGATAAATCCACAGAGGTTGCCACCAGCCTGTGCCTGCTTTGGCAAGCTCAAAATGATAACAGTTGGAGGTCAGGAATGCATTAGGGAGAGCTATATTATGCACTTAACCTTTTCTCATACCCTTTACTGGTTCTCTTCTCTGAGCCACCACTGGAAACAGGATCCTGGGGTTGATGGAACTGTGGTCTGGCCCACGGCAGCCATTCTCATGGGACAAAAAAATCACAGAGCTGCTGGCCTCCAATCTGTCGTCTTCTAACAATCATTTGTTGGTTGCACACACACTCAGAAATGTTCTGATCATTACTACTTGCTTAAGCAGGCCAAATGCCAGCAGCAGGGGTAAAAAAGGCCTCGGTGGCAAGCATATAAAGGCAGTTGACAATGTTGTACTGACATGGGTAAAGAAACTGCTACCCTGGCAATGTGCTGCCTTGGAAAGGCATGAGTGCAGAGCACCAGCCAGGGCAGCCCTGGGGAGATGAATTCAGTGTGTCTGGAATGAAGGCAACATCCGACTGTACACAAAAGAGAATGCCTACAATACAGTTGTCACTGCTCTTTTGTATGCCTGAAAAGACAGCACAATTTATAGCTGTCATGGCAAGTGGTCCAGTCAATCCTTCTTGCAATGCCTCCGAGTCCTGGCTGGCACAGGAGGACATGATGAGATCTACACAACCGAGATCTCGGAGTGTTGCCAAATCCTCCTCTGCTCTTCAGAAAATCTGGGCACGTGTCAGTTTACAGCRAGTTCAAAGCCATCTCTGATGGCCCACTCTGACAGGGTGAAGAGTTGAAGGACTCTGAAGAAATTCTGTAAACCTTTGCTTAAGGCAGACTCCAGCTCTGCAGCGCAATGCTGACAACCTTGGCTAGGGCAGAAGAACATCCCGAGCTGTCCCAGGCTAAGAGTAACAACACAGTGCAGTATGAACAGCAATCAGATCTAACAAAGTCAGGGCAGCAGGCGTAGGTCAGAAATTAGTATTTGCTGTTTTGGGGGATTATAAAACTCAGGGGATTATAAAATTACTGCTTGTAAGGCCACTCCATCCTGACTCTCCAGCTCTTGCACATCAGACAGGCAGTACAAACCACCATGGAGTTTTCTCTGTATCCTATTGGATCATTTTATGGGCCAGAGTGATCCCTCCAAAAACACCCCTATGTTTCCATCAGTCTTGCTGCCACATAAGCTTAYTTTCCCTACATTTCCTACTAAATAGACTGGTTTCAAATTTATTTCCTCCACAATCTGCTTCCTTTCTTGCCTGCTCCTTTCTCTCCTGTGTTATTTTTCATTTAGTAACACATCTCTACTACCCATTATCCCATCTCCCAGTTAAAGACAGCAGAATTCATGACCAAGGACATAAAATTATTATGAAAATTTTTCTGTTTCATTTAAAATCAGCTTTCAAGTCGAGAGCCTGAATCTATACTAATCTTTTCAGTGACCCACAAGAAAGAAACCCTACCTGCATCTAAAGCTATCTGTTTTCATTATTCCCATAGAAAGCATTTTCAGCCCAGCAGTAGTACCTCTCTCTAAGACAACATTGCTTTGAACACCTAAGTAGGTTTCATTGCAAGACACTGTGATTTCACACTTCCCTAAAATCCAAGAACTCTGATTAAAAAAATGCAGGTTTGTCAGACAAAATGAACTTTATAAACCTATACTGCTGGTTTGCACTATTAAAAGTAAAAATGCAATCTGACAAGATCCACTTCARGTATGGCAGGCCCAGAACAGATCARTTGTTACAATTGCAATGTTTGCRATTTTTTTGTTGAATTTGAAGTGGACTGTGCTGCTTTCCTCTGCTCTTTCACTGCCTCCTATCAAAGGCTTATGTTTATTAAGCTATTCCCTAAAAAACCTGGGATGTGCAGTAACTTCTTATCTCTGCATGTTCACATTCTCCTAGCACAGTTATTGAGACTGGGTCTTTCTGACCTAACTCCACATATTTTTCTTGGCACAGAATTTATTTTTTAAGGGGATAGTTATTTCAGCCAACTTTTGCATCATTAACCACGTCCTCCTCTCTATTTATTTATATTTTAATAAACCACTAATTTCCCAATCAAGGAGCAAGGATAGTTTTGGCTAAAAGCCAAATTCAGACAAAAACCCAGCAGTAATAGAAATAGCTACATGAAGCCATCTTTAGAAGAAAGAAKAGCAGCATTAAATATTAGAAGCTGTGAACTGCAGGTAACTGATAAAGGAGGCAAAAGATATCAGGAAAGTTGCTGCTAGCAGACTGGAAGCCAAAGACAAGTGCTTAAGCAAAAATGTGATAACAGAAATTCTAACAATTGTCTGTTACCTGACTGCAGAGGGTAAAATTGCTGATAAGAGACAACTGAAAAAAAAAAAAATCAGCAAATAGTTTAGCTCTGGATTTGGAACACTCCAGAAGGAGCACAGCAATATGGAGAGGGAGGATTCACCTCCTGTCTGGTCTATGTGCACATGTAAACTCCCAAAGACTTAGCCAAATGTCAGTCCATGATTAGCATGTCCTAAAAAGCGAAGAAATTCAAGAGGACTGACACATGGTAAACACAGGGGGAGTTTCGGAAAGRAAAAGTGGTTTACCCTGCCAATTTTCATCCAGGGAGCCTGAAATCAGCCCAGGCAAAAAGAATAGGGAAGTTGATAGATGATTCAGCTGAAAGGCAAAGAAAGAACAGAAGTCTGAAAATAAAACTAATGYCAATCAAGAATGTTTTATGGAAAARAGAGCTYGATAAGCAAACCTGAAATCAGTTGGGGATGTGGTTGGCAAATGCAATGTGCCAACTCTGGGTATGTATCTGACTGCACACAATGCACCATTCCACATACAAACTGCCATTACAACACATTGATAAAGGCATATTACAGACAAAGATTTCATTTGAGATCTGTAGAAGAGTCTAGAGCATGCACTGACAAAACAGAAAGGAACTAAATATATCACTTATACTTGACTAGATCAACAGAGGAACAGACAGCCATGAAGGCAGGTGGTTCTTTCTTTTTGTGTGGTCTTGGTATGATACCAAGACCAATTCTGGTGTGAATAATTAAATGCATATCAAAGTTTGGAGGTTTTTTTGGGAGAGTAAAACACAATACTAGAAGTAAAGGGCTAGACAAAACCCTTCTTAACAATTAATTTACAGTYTGATTGGTTATCAAAATGTATTGARACGATTGATTAGAAGAAATAAAAATATCTTCACTCAGTGAAAACACCTCAGGTGAATAGACCCTTTCAGGCAGCAGAGAAAGGCATAGTTACAGTCTGTGCCTGAAAGGCAGAGCCAGGAACAGAAATAAAAGACACATTTTGAACRGAGAGGATGATTAATTTTAGGACAAACTACCACGGGAAGCGGTGAATTCTCGTATGATTCGGGTCAGCAGAAGGTGGGATCCATCAGTCAGTGACACAGGAGGGATTTGATTAAATAATTTGCAAACCTTTCCAGGCACTGAGGTCTGKGCATTGCAGAAGCCAATCTGACCCTGCAGCAGGGAAATGTCTCTGGTCAGCTGCACATTGCAACCTCACTCTGCCTTGCTCCCTCTCACAGAATGGATTGCTCCCCTCCTAAAGTGCCCATCCTGGCAACACAGGAGCTTAAGAGATGAACAGAGCTTGCTTTGAATTGGAGGGAAACTCATATACATACCTTACCAGCAGGGAAACACATACTTTACAAGGTAAACCGCACCTAAGACGTTTTTCCTTCCCTCTCTTTTCAAATCAATCAGGCCCTGTAAGTTTGACTCTATATACACCTCCCTTGCTTTCTGTCAAATTAAAAAAAAAAAAAAAATCAATTCTAGTGAATATACAATCTCTTCCATTCAGGACTGGTGCTGGCAAAGCRTGGGATGATGGGGAATTGCTGCTGGCAACGTGAAGATGGGCTGCAGCCACAGAAATTCAACGGGATTCCCACATGCTGACAGAGCTTAGATGCCATCAGGAGTTTGGGGATTTGGGTCACTCTGCTGTGAGAGGTTTGCTACAAATCACTCAGGAAATCCAGGGTGGGAACCCTCTGCCACAAGGGACACGGGACCCACCACCATCACTGTCCTGTCCCTTCTCCCTCCTGAGCTCAGGTCCACACTCTGCCCTGGGCTTCCCATTCATTATCTTTACACAACTCACGTTTTAGAAGAGTTTGGTTGTTCCACAGACTCTGAACGAGGCTGAGAATCAGTGAGATTAACAGGATTTAGGCACACAGCTCAAAATCTCAACAGAGAAGATTTTATACTTTCTCATAATATGGGGTTTGTATAGAAGCCATCAGTTTTCCAGCCTGCCCATTAAATTTCCCATATTYTAAATTTCCAGCTCCATATTCACTGGAGGAAATAAATGAGAAAGAAGGGCTGGGAGAGATGAACTTTGTAACAAGCCACATCAGTGTACAGAAGCAGGGAAAGGTAAGTAAAGTTTATTTTATCAGCACTGCACTGGAAGTCTCAGTACCAAAAATTGCTCTCATCCCATCCAGCATTCCATGTTATTTCTGGCACATTTGTAAATTGATTTGCAAAAAAAAAAAAAAAAAAACCCTTAGGAGTCCCTTGGTATCTCTCAGCTCCCTCCACCTCGAGTATTTTACTAAAAAMCAGAGCTGTTCCTACACTGTCAGGCTGAAGCAGCTCTCGGGGCTCCCAGCACAGACACATCGACTCCAGCTGCTAAATGCAAAAGCTGCCTCGGGGCACAGCCTGCTCAAAAGATCSGCTTTGTCACTAGCTATGCCCTAACTGAGGAAATTAAGCCAGCTCAGGCATCCACATAGAGGGAATTTGCATCTTCTGTACAGGTCTAGTTTAAGAGGAAGATCCTGAGAATGACCCTGCTGCTGTATTTTCATTTCATTCATGCCAGATTAAACCTGGTTAAGAGACAAYAATTTTTTTAATGCTCTTGTCTTCCAAAAACATAATGATCCTGCATTCTGGAGAAAAAAAAATAAATAAATAAAGCTCAATTTCAAATTTTGTTTCAAAAAGAACTTGAAAGTTATTCATCATTGTTGCCTTAGTCAGAGGGGTAATCTGTTTATTTCAGAATCTCCTATATCTGATTTTCAAGCATAAAAACTGGAATTCGGGGGTCAGACTCAGGCCCACCAGTRTAATGGACCCATAGAGGGCACCAGACACTCATTTTTCAGTGAACTGACCAGGTGCTTATCCTGTCCTGTGTCCTTATCCTTTAACTGTGCAGAGGGCTCCAGCCTCCTGGAATCAGGAGTGGGAGCTCCGTGGAAATAGAATATTTGCATTCTAATCTGAACTGTTGGAATGGTGGATATCCTGCCTCTTCCAAATTAAATATTGAAATAAAATGTTGGCTTGATCTGAAATGTCTTTCTCAAGTGTCTGATGAAATGGGTGGAAAAAAACAGCTAAAATGTTTTCTATTGTAAGATTTTAAACAAGAAATAAAAAATAATCTTTGACATACAAAGTCTCTTCACAAGGGAAAACGCAAGCATTCAATTTGGAAACAAAAAGAACTGTTTTGACTTCTCTTTTTTTCTTTTTTCCCTTCTACAATAGAAAATGAAATTAATTTACRGTTTGGTGTCACTGATTCCGCATTTTTCACCAAAAAGTTCAAACAGGACAGTTCCTCCCCCTCTAGCCCCAATTATCTCCAATCAGCGCTCTGTGAAGGAAGTGTTTCAGTGGCTTTTGTAAAGATCACACCCTGAGAATCCCATTTCACTATTTACCCACCAGCAGCGTTAATTGAGAGGTAAATGAACGAGAAGAAAACAAACCCCCAAAGTGACTCACTGTCATGTGAGAAGTGTGCTGTCTGCCAGAACCACAAGTCCTGCTGTATTATCACAGTGGTTTATTTAATCTGTGAGTGAACTCTCGATATCATCTAACTCATCTGCTCCCATCTTCCTGCCCACRGGTCTCTGTCCTGGAGGCAGAGCCTTTTGTGGGTTCATTCCCACATCTGATGGGTAAAGGGGCTCAGGCAGTCCCACCCCTGATGGACAGGGCACCTGAAACACCTCCCAAGGATGAAATATTACAGCTGCATGAGGGCTTGCACAAATGAGGATGTAGCCAGTTAACAGACAGGATTTAGGGAGTCGCTCTCAGTAAACCTAAATTAATAAATTTGGGAAAGAGAGGGCAGGCACACCAGACTCAGAAGCAAGATTATGATCAAAATATAGAGGCAGCTACTCTCTCTTTGTAAGTGTCCAAAGTGGTATCCTCAATTCCAGACCCTTAAATTTCCTCAAGTTTAAAAACTTRCTTAATTCAGGCTTCTCTTATTTTCACCAGCYTTTRCTCACACTSACCTCCCATCTTTCACAWGGCTCTYCACTTCTTGCAGCACRGAGATTGCAAYCTTCACAAGTTTTCCATCAACTTTAGTGGAGTTGGATGAAGCCCAAATTCCTGCAGCAACTGGAACTTGGTGTCTTTCTAAGACCACTTATTTCTTATTGCCTAGGACAGATTTTGCTCTTCACTCCTTCCCTATTTCTCTTCCTAAAGAGATTAGATTGTCCTTAAATAATATGCTTCCCAATTGTTTTGTGTAGCAAACCCTCTCTGCTTCCTGCTTTCTACATGGTTTGCATCCTGTGCACATGGCCTAAGAGATCAGCTGTTCTGCCTCAGGGGGCAATTCATCCCCAGCACTGTAATCTGCACAGAGGCATTTAATCTTTCAGGAAAGATGCACCTGAAAGGAACTTTCTGAGAAGCACATGGCTGATAGAAAGCACTGAGMAAAGCCAACAGTTTAGCCAGAGGCTGGGAATCTCCTTTCTGCTCCGATCAAGTTTCCCCGGCAATTAAATGCGGAGCCTTCCAACACAAGTGTTTTTCTAAGGCTGATGAGCAAAAGTCTCAGGGATTCAATTTCAGTRTCTTCTCACAGGTCCCTGTTGCGTAACTCAGCTTCTCCCAGGAGAGGSTTTGGTTTTGTTCCCACTGGTTGGGAGTTTTGCCTGGTGCCAGGCTGACCTTTCCTGAGTCAGAGAAGTCCAGTCTCTATATAGCAGAGACTCTTCCTGTTGCACAAACTCCAAGCAGACAGAGGTCATAATCCCTCCTTTGGCTTTGGGAGTGCTACTAAGGCCACAGTCACTTGAAAACACTTTGATGAGGTAATTACGGAGTGATGCATCCTTCATTTTGTCACCTTGCTCTGCACCAGGGTATTCTGGATGACTTTTTCAGACTTTTCAACTTCGGGATATTCAGRCCTTTCTAAGGCAGCCAATCCCTTTTGCCAGGGATTTCTCTGGAATTTGGCTGAAATTCCAAAGCTCTCTATTTCTAATTTGGCTTCCTTATTTTCCATTTAGGCTGTCCCTACCTGTATCCTGCAATAGCACTACCTTTTTTTGCATATAGGGTTAGTTGAGGACAACAGGAAACGGCACAAGAATCCTAATTTTAAAGCAGTAGTGGACTGGCACTGCAGCCTCTTATGACCTGCACTTCAGTGACCAAGTATGAGGAGAGCAGTCAGATGTGGAGCTCATTTTCACCTGCAGGTGCAGGGACCCCTTCATTTGCAAGAGGTGAGGCTCACAGGTCAGCAGCACACATCAAAAGGGCCACATAAAGACCTACATTCAGGGCTGTGTTTTCAAACCCAGGACACAGGCAGATGGACAAAAAACACAATAAGCAGATAGTAAGTTTTAGGCAAACATTTCTTCTGAAAATGGCTCCCTGGAAGCCTATAGATTTTTCCTGCCAATAATGAGGTTCTTGCTCTAGGCTAAGAGATGCCTTTAATGCATATCACATATGAGTATGTTCAGAATAAAGGGTCTTTAAATCAGCAACCAGTGCTGGACAAGTATAGGATGAGGTCAGTCTTAAAACTAAAGTTAAATCACTTTTGAACTGGTATCARATGAAAGCTCATCTTCTAGGAAAAGCAGAAGGAAAAACAAACCCAAGGCAAAAACCAATCTGTGAGTCATGAGGTTGAAATAGGTTATTCAGTCACAATGTCCTGCAGCCCCATTTCCCCTCCAGTAAAATGGGTGTGAAGTCTGGAATCTCATGAAATATTAGTGACAATGAGCTCAGCAGGATGGACACAGAAGAGTCACCTTGTCAGACCAGTGTTTTCTACCAAGTCCCACCCGYCTCCAGTCTTAGATTGCTGCTGTAGCTCCTTGGATGATGTCAGGGAGTGGCTGGTGCTGCAGTGTCCCTCTCTGCATTTCTGTTCTTTTAGTTTAAAAAAAAATTTTAAAAGTGTATTTTTCCCAATTTTTAAAATTTATTCTCTCTGTAATTGTCTGATTTCTCCTCAGTTTCTTATTCTTTAAACTTTCTTTGTAAAGTATCACTCTTAGATTTTTTAAGGGTGAAATGGTGACATTTCTAAATGGGAACAACAGACATCTTGAGGAAAATAATAAGAACAGAGAACATATACAGTGATACTTTTGAAACCCCCCCAGCCTGCAAGGATTCCCTGAACCAGGCTTGGTTGCTTTGTATTTATTCACTCTTGTTAGATTCTTTTTTTCTCATGGACTTGTCCAATCACCCTTTGAAGATCTAGAGGATTTAGCAAGCACAACTTCCCCCAGCAAAGTATTCCAGACCATTCCCATGAACTGGCTATCCTTGAAAAGATCACCTAATTCCATACTGCTCTTCTCAAATATTCAGTAGCTGAATTCCTGTTAAACTCTCTTCTAGATCTAATATGCACACTATGAGCAGTATACAGCACCTGTATCCTGACCTCTGGCTCTAAGATATTTCAGGTGAAATATGACCTAAATGTAATTACTGATGTCAGTATGTTTTGTTTTTTGTTTTTTTTTTTTTTTAATCACCTGAAGGAAAATTACTTGTGTTTATAAGAAGGAATATAACTGAATATCCACAAAGAACTGGTGAAATCTTAAGTCTGCAAGTTTGAGTCAACATCAACAGGTATTAGCTACTCTGAGAAAGTTTTAGAGGTGCAGTCTGTACCCTGAGAAAAAAATAGGACAAATCCACTTCCAGAAAGCTCCTACCACAAATTAGGCAAGAAAATGAAAGCATAAAGAAWATAAAAGGGAATAAGGAGGGCTCAAGTGTACATTTAACTGACTGGCCTCTCTCTCCTTACCCCCCAGCATCGTGAAGAGCAAGAAATCAAAAGCACACATTTAATTGCCTCCAAAATAAAGTGGGATGGAAGCAAGCTTCAATTTGAGCTTTAGGCAGAGGTTTCCATGGTTTTCTTTTATTTTAGTTGYTTTGCTCACTAGTAAAAGATACCTTCAGGAGCTCCTCCCCAGCACATTGTCCTTAGGGATCCCAGGGAGAACAATGCAGTGATTTTTATCAGCCSTCCCTCGGTGGCATTGCAAGTGTAGGAAAGGATTGGCTTCCCTGGCAAACAAGGAGGAGTGTSGTGCACCTCGGCCCTGAATCCAGCCCTGAGTGAGTCAGTGCAAAGGCAGACTGGAAATCGCTGCACCCTGTGTTGCACAACTGGGTAGGCAGGAACACAGCCCCAAGGGCAAAAGGAGCAGCCAAACAGCCTGAAAAGTAAAAGTCACCTGCAGGGACTAYGATCCAGAAACCCCAAACTGAACTCCACTGGATTTTCATCAGCGTTTCCAAAGGAGAGGTTAGCAAACTGTGGATTGAAACGTGAAATCATTGGGCAAACTGACTGAACCACAAAATGAGTAACTTCCTCCAGGAGCTCCCGCCGGAGGGGTYGGGATTGCTTTAAGGTGCACGGCCTCTGTGATGTAAATTGTCTTGAACTCTAAGAGGTTTTGCAGATTTACATGATAAGGAACTGTTTTCTCCCCCAGCTACTAAGYACGATGTGGGGGAGAGAGTGAGTGGGAAGGAAAGAAGAAAAGCAGAAGCAGAAAGCTGGAAGGAGGCTGYAGGAAAAGAAGATTCTTGCACTACACTGATAGAGAGACTGAAAGTCAGTGGGGTAGGGAGAGCAAGAGATGGATGATGGATTTGGGCAGGGTTATTGCAAAAGGAACTGCAAGTGGATATTGCACCTGGAGCTGCTCAGGCCTGATGCCAATCTACCAATACATGCTTTCACCCACATACAGAGAGCTACCAGGTACTCATGAAACAGAACTAAGACAATCCTGATTTTCTAGAACATTTCTCCAAATATCAGAAATCATAAGTCCAGGTGATTCTGGAGCCAGTGATAGTGTCTTGGGATTTCAAAGGACTTGGTGGAYTTTTCTTCCATGAATTTTGCTCAAATTTTTAGTGTTTATACAAACCTTTCTCTTCTATGGGATCACCTGGCAAGGAATTACATTATTTAATCAAACCTTTAATTAAACAGAGATTCTCCACYCAGAAATCATGCTTTGGCCATATCCTGCAGTGCAGGAAGAGTTGTGAGGGTTGTCYGAGAGAACTGACCATCATGCTTAATGATCTTTTGAGTCTGAATAACCAAGAAAAAAAGTGTCACAGTGACTTCCAGGGATTGRAAAACTCAGGGAGGCAGAACAGAAGTTCTTCATGGTGATAGGAACAAGAGCTGTCCAGGGAGTGGAGCTTTAGGAGTTGAAGGCCATTTCCAGACACTCCATATATCCCTAGAAACACATGAATTGGCATGAGATCACATCTACAAATGCATACTGATATAAGATGAGGATGGAGAAGAATCTGTGCCTGAGGCTCTCCTCCCACAAAGGAGCAACAAGYCAAGCCTGGGAGCATGGAGTGGCTGAGAGGTTAAGATGAAGACAGGAGATAAATGGATGTGGGGAACTACTAACATTCAGCAAAGGGAAAAGGAACAGAAGGTTTGCATGGAAGTGATTTCTCTGTGTCTAAAGGAAATTTTCAGTTCTTTCAGGGAGCATTTTTCATCTCCCATTCCTCCAGGTCTTGTCACAACAGAAAGCTTCATTCTCTTCTTGTTCTCACTGGTGCAACTCCCTCTACATCTGCAAACTTTCATTAATGGAAGACAGCAGAACGAATCCCAGGGCTGGAAGAAGAAAACTCCTTCATCATGAATCCCCTGGTATAGCATTGTGAGAAGGCTCTTTCCTTTTAGCCTTGGAGAGGATATCAAATTGCTTTTAATATTGCATCTATCAATGCTGGGCCACAAGACGTTTGTTTGCTTCAGGTGTCATGGGAGCTGAAAAATCTTTTTGTGGGGAATGATATTATCCCTCTAAAGCCTTATCTTAAGGAAAACATATGCGATCTTGCAGGGAAGCCTCTCCCGGTTGCATTTTAACTTAACAGGAGGTTCCTTTCCCGATATCTGTTAGCACAGGAATATATGCACACACACATCCACACAGCACTTTAGCAACCAAAGAATGTGAAGACCTCCTCAGATGGGCTGGGGGAGGGAGGCAGACGGGGGAAGAAGGCTTCCCATGCCATWGCAGCTTTGAGATATCCCTGGAACGAAGGGGTAATTACACAAAAGCCAAATATGTTGGTTCTGAACTGCTGCCAGCTGGAAGCCTCTGTGTCAGCAAGGCTCAGCCTCACCATCCTGGAGTGTCCTGCTGCCCGATGCTGTAAAAGGGATAACATATCTCCTGGCCTGAGGATCCTAAACCTTGCTCTGAAAAAAAAACCTTATTGGGCTTGTTAGAGGGCAATAGCTGCACACAGAGTGTGCAGTGCAAAATATAAACAGTGCTGTGTATTGCTGTGGGCCGTGGCCTTGGGAATGGAACAGAGAAAATAGCTCCTGCCTTGCTGATGCTGCCAGAGAGGGAAGGGATGGATTCTGTGCTCTGAGATAGGGGCAGAAGATTTATCTTATATCAAATTACTGGCAGATTTTGGAAAGTTTTTAAGTGGTATCTTCAAAGGGTATATTACTTGTCCTAACTCTGATGGTGTCAAAGAATATTTCAAAGGGGGCATTGTTTKAGCACTTTCAGATGTCGCACCTTTAATGTCCCTGAGGTTCTGCTCCTCCTGTATAAATGGAATTGTCTTCCTTGCCTGTGATTTACTCTATAGGGGAAACTTTCACCCTCTGGAAGACTCCCATAGTCCCTGAGATTGTAAGAAGCAGGATAAATAATCACACCAAGAGTGTCTCTTGAAGTCGAAGTGTTATGATTGTTAAAAATTTAATTCTTAGGTTTTTAGCACAATTGTGCAATAAATTGCTGAATTCCCTTATGCCATTCTCTCTCTGTTACTGTTTATATTTTCCACTATTTGTTTTCTATGGAAGAACTGCTTTTTTTCAAAAAGCATTCTCATTTTTAAATGTTCACTGTTTTTACCCATTGCTATCTTATTTCATTCGAATGAAAACAAAGATTTCAGTAGAAATATGATTGTGGCTGGCAAGAAAATCTCTGAAGTCAAGATACAATGAACTAGCAAAAAGGTGGATGTCACTATCATTTTTCCATCTCATCTGGGCACAGTTATCTCTGCTTGGGATGGGTTTGTACAGCGGTTTGCTCAGTCCTAGAGCTCATCTGAGGTTTGTGGGCTTCCCTTTTAGACAAACAGAAGCAGTAATACAAAATCCAGCAGCRTGAGTTCAGCCCTGTTGCCAAGGACCCCCACTCCTCATCCCTTCCAAACCCTGAGGAAATCCATCGATTACACGCTGTTTTTTTGGAAGTCAGCAGTTTTGGGTGGTTTTGAACTGGGCGGCCTCTTCTAAAGCAAACATAAATCAGGATATATACATACACCCTCCTGCACACACAAACGCCATACATCATTTTAATAAAACYCTACCAAAACAAGGAGTCCACTGCTCTCAGATAATTCACCTCCACAAGAAGATGAAGGGAACAAACAGGGTCAGAGACACAAGTCATCTCTATGACCAGAAGTCTAAAATTTTGTGGTCATAAGGGTGGCATAAAAACATAGCTATAAAGCAAGCATTTGGAAGCAAGGGTGTTTGCATGGGTGATGTGGCTGAAGAAGGAACAGTCAGCGTTAAACGGCAAAAAGGATAAAAAACCACAAGGAAAATTCTGGCCTTTAGAGGATTTGAAAGAGACTGTGGCATCTCAGGACAAATGCTTCTGCCTTTGCTGCCTCCTACTTGAATACCTTGCTGGAAAACAGGAGGTAGGGTATTGGGCAGAGGGAAATGTGTCATTTACTGGCATTGCTTCCTTCCCCCGCAGTACCACAGCTGCTGTGGTTTTACTCACAGGCCACTGAAGGTAGGAGGAGTCCTGTACCCAGTCTGGAAACACCAGTAAGGAATGAAGCAAAAAAACCCTGAACTCAGCCACTGGGCTATCAGCAGAGTTGCTGTGGCCACTGCACAACAGCACAGATCACTTCTGTTCCTGCCCAACAGCATCTTACCTCATCCATCAGTCCAGGCTTTGACTGCAACATGACTGGAAACTTCCAGCCACAGTATTTTTCACTTTTTGGGTCAGGTTTCTTTTTGGGGTAGCAGGCTGTACCCTCAAAAAAAAAAAAAAAAAAAAGAAAAGAAAAACCCAAAACATTTGTTGCATTTTACATCCCATAGGGGCCTGAATCAGAACAGCATTTTCCAACATATCCCAGCCCTTCATGCAGTGCTGTACTGTGGCATTGATCCCTTTCATAGAGATACTAGGACAAGACAGCAGTTTGTGACTGGCTCCTCTTCCTAAGGGATTAAAAATACCTCMATTTCTTTGCATTGTGACAGAACATTTTGCCTTGGGCTTTCTGGGTCTTCAATGCAATCCTAAAACTAAGCACTATTTTAAARACAACAACAACAAAAGTATTTTTCTGGCATTCATTTCTAGAACTGAGAAGAGCTCAGTTTAATATGCACGACTTCAATAGGTCCAGTAAAAACTATTCCTTGTATACAACCTAATGCTCTTGCTGTAAATTCAGATTTGTTCATGACCACAACAAAGCCTTCAATGGTTGAGGAAGATCATTACAGGATTTTCCTTGTTATTACAGCACAGCAGAGAAAGCGGTTTCATCACAGCTGACAGAAGTTTCCATGGAACAAACTCTGCAGATGGGTCACAGGCTTCCAAAAAGTGTATCAGTCAGAGATGAATCGGATTAAAGATAATCTGCAATGTGAAATCCTGTTAGAAAAGGGGTTTCCACTGCTTCCAGAGCTGAAACTCTCCTGGATTGAAAAAAGGCAGCTGATGTTTGTTTTGACAGCTGTGCAGAGTGAGAGGTGTGTGTGTGCGTGCTGGGGAACAACACATATGGTGACCATGTGACACGACCCACAACCAGATGAAAGAAAATTGTCCAATATCTCCAGCAGCGTGGTTCAAATTCCACTTCAACCAATTGGCGGGCGTGACAAATGCCAGCTAGTCCTTCTTGCCTACACTGATTTAGGAGGCAAAGTACTCCATTTGATCACCTGCATGCTGTGGTTTTCATCTACTCCTAAAATGYTGGGATGCCAAATAGAGAAAAGCTGCTGGTTGTTAAATCATATCATTGCTTTTCCAGTTCAAGTTTCTTACTCTTCCACCTTCCTTTTAATTTTTTTTTCCTTCAAGGCTTATGCCACTGTGGMAGCTCAGGGAAAAGAAACTTTGTGTTCCTGCAGAAAATGTTACTGGGTCCAAAGATGCTCACTGAAAACAGATTGCATTGTCCAAGCTGAGGAGAGAACCCTGCCTCTCAAAAATTTGACCATCAAACCTTTCTATGGACAAAAAATCCATGAAAAGCCCTGACTGAGAAGCTGGAGAAGCTTGTTGA